>NW_025919793.1:0-1284 GCF_907164915.1 Impatiens glandulifera | reverse complement strand
AGTAAATCATCATTGCTTTCCTCGCATGCTTCCGATCGGATCATATCTTCTTTTATTTCTTCGAGACACGTCTATTTTGTCATGTTGCGTCACTCTTGCAAATTGAGTTTCCGGTTTTGTCTTTTTCATAAGATGATCCGACTGGGATGTAAATCTTGTCTTTGCTGGCCGGTCACTTGAGATAGTAAAAACCGGTTCCTCTGATCTTCACTTGATCACTTGGGACTGATTTTCTTTGAGGTATTTCATCAGCCGGTTGATGATGTTCCAGCCGGTTCATACGATTTGATCTGTTCCTGCACATAGAAGTTAACAACTGTTTAGTTTTTCTAGCCGGTTCCAAAAATTAACTTTACTCAATTTTTCTTATCAATTTCTCCCCTTTTGATTATTTAGAATAAATATTCAAAACTTTGTAATGTATGGCCGGTTTGAAAATTAACTTTCTTAATTTTTCTTATCAAATTGCTTGATGATTGCAAACGGCCATTGTATGAAGGTGCTCGAATAACGAAATCATCGGCACTACTGAAACTACTTCACATAAAAAATGTATGTCAATGGACGAATTCTTCGTTCGATATGTTGCTGCGTCTACTTAAAGACTACATATTACCGATTGACGCTCAATTGCCAAACTCATACTACGAAAGTAAAAAATTCATTACTGATATCGGGCTTAAATATGACAAGATAGACGCATGTAAGAACAACTGTATGCTATTTTGGAAGGACGACATAAATGAAGATTCTTGCAGAGTTTGCGGTCTTTCAAGATAGAAAGTCGACCAAACAAGTGAGACAGTTCGGGAGAAGCAAAACGGGAAATTCATTCCAAAAAAGGTGTTGAGATATTTCCCTTTAATACCAAGACTGCAAAGACTATACATGTCCTCAAAAACGGCTCCAATGATGAGATGGCATAAAGAAGGAAGAGTTGATAGTGATACGTTGAGACATCCCGCTGATTCCTTAACTTGGAAGACGTTTGATGAAAATTATACAGATTTTGCTTCAGAATCTCGAAACGTAAGACTGAGTTTATCAAGCGATGGGTTTCAGCCATTTGCAAATGGGAAAAAATCATACAGTGTTTGGCCGGTTATTCTCGTTCCTTATAATGTGTCACCCACAACTTGCATGGATTCTAGCAATTTCATTTTATCTATGTTAATTCCGGGTCCAAAGAGTCCGGGAGATGCAATTGACATATTTCTCCAGCCATTGATCGAAGAGTTGCATGAACTGTGGCAAACATGTGTGAAAACGTTTGATGCACACACC
>NW_025919792.1:0-70239 GCF_907164915.1 Impatiens glandulifera | reverse complement strand
TGTGAGTTGGCTTTCCTATTTTTGGACTGGTTGGCTTTCCTTTTTAGGGTGAAGCCATTCTCAGAGTCAGTTGGACCCATAATAATTTAGGTTTTATCGTATAATAGGCAGAAGCTCTTCAGCGGTAGGGACTTCTGACAAAACTACAAAGGGAGAGCATCTTTGGGAGGCCTGACTTTGTCTAAGGGTTGTGGTGTTTTGGGTCGACTATTGTTGGTTCCTAGACAAACATGCCAGCAAAGGTGTCTTTTATAACTACACCATTTTTCTTACCATTTCACTAGATCTTTTCCATTCGGCCATTTTATACTGGAGTCGGCATTTCTTCTCGGTTAACTCTTGAACTTGCTCCTGAGTTGTTCGGTCACAGATGACGGTTCAGGTGCTAACTCGGTTTCTAAGGTAGAAGTTTCATCAGGTTCTATGGTCTTTGGTTCGGTCAAGGTGGGTACTATAAGATCGGTTCTAAAGTTGGGTTGCTTAGGTAATAAGGTTAACAGGTTCTTATACTCTGCTACCATATCATTCAATGCATTATATAACTTATCTTTAGTAAATTCTTCAAAAGGAGAGTCAAATACTTGTTCCTCATTTGCCATGAGGCATGTGAGATCATCATCACAGTCACTGTGAGCCCATAAGCTTCCTCCATCATCGCCTATCAGTGGTTTCTGAACCTCACTCCCTTCACCGGTTATTGATAGTTATTTCGGTTATTCTGGTTGTCCGGTTTCCGGTCATCTCTCCTCGGTTTTCTATATTCCCACTTGAAATGTCCCAAATAGTTGCAGTTATAACATCTTACATTGGATTTATCACCATAGTTGTAGTTGTTTGTCGGTTGGCTTCTCTTCATGAATCTCCCAAATTTTTGTGCAAGCATTGCCATGGCATCCTCGGTGAACTGTTCAGCGGTTCTGATCGGTGCAGGTACAACCGGTTCTGTGGATGTGATCTGTTAGGATCGGGGACGCCCTTGGAGGACCGGGGTGTTTCCGGTTTTAGGAAGGGTGGCCTCTTACAACACACACAACACTTTGGTGATAGTCCAGTTAGAGACTAAAACCGCTCTTAGCACTTCGCAAACTGTCATAGACTCTTGAACCGGGTTCAAGGGCGGAAATGTCTGTTTCAGTCTGAAGCAACGTATGCGACTTAGATGATGTTTTAGAAGGAGTAGGTTTTAGAGATATGAGTGGACCGGTTTACGGAGTAAGATTGATTTTGGTTATGTTAGATTAAGTGAATAAGCGGGAAATAAAGGAAATGACACGAGACAAGATTTTTTATGGATGTTCGGAGCAAACCCTCCTACGTCACCCCTTCTTCTCAGGTTATGAGAAGGATCTCCACTAAATTTCAACGTTACAACAATAACACTGCCGGTCGAGCCCTACTCGCTACTCGCCGGTTACACCAACTCACTCTTGATGTAATACACAACACAATACAAACACACACAGACAAAGCTTCGGTTTATGACACACCGGTTTTGGATCGTTCGTAGGACTTTATCTCTCTAAGATTTTGTAACTTATCGCTTGCTTTCGTATGTTCGTATTCGTACAGATTGATTGCATTTAATGAGGTCGCTTCATCTTCTTTTTATAGTAGATGAGATCCCAACGGTCACATTCTTCTCTCATCGTGGGATTGGTTGATCCAGCATCACGCCGGTGCAGGAAGGTTACTTGCACGTTTTACCTTCCTCAACACTTGGCAAGCATGCAGGGATTCCTTAAGTGAATATGGCGTTGCCGGTTAGCAGATTCGGACACGTGTCAGGCATGCACCTCCGGTTGTTAACATCGGATCAGTAAATCATCATTGCTTTCCTCGCATGCTTCCGGTCGGATCTTATCTTCTTTTATCCTTCGAGACACGTCTATTTCGTCATATTACGTCACTCCTGCAGATTGTAGTTTCCGGTTTTGTCTCTTACATAATATGGTCCGGCTGGAATGTGAACTTTGTCTTTGCTAGTCGGTCTCTTGAGAGAGTAAGAACCGGTTCCTCTGATCTTTGACTTGATCACTTGGAACTGATTTTCTTTGAAGTGTTTCAACAGTCGGTTCATGAGGCTCCAACCGGTTCATACGATTTGATCTGCTCCTGCACATAGAAGTTAACAATTGTTTAGTTTTTCTAGCCGGTTCAAAAATTAACTTTACTTAATTTTTCTTATCAATTTCTCCCTTTTTGATTATTTAGAATAAATATTCAAAACTTGTAATGTATGGCCGGTTTGAAAATTAACTTTCTTAATTTTTCTTATCAATTTCTCACTTTTTGATTATTTAGAATAAATATTCAAAACTTGTAATGTATGGCCGGTTTGAAAATTCTGTTTATCAATTTCTCCCTTTTTGATTATTTTCTGTTTAAGAAATGTTTTTAAAAAGAAACATGTGTTTGAGTTTTTCAAAGGGTATGTAAAGGCTGATAAATTCAAAACATGATAAAACGACTGTGTTCTGAAGTCAAATCAAACATAAATTGTTCTTAAGGAAAGAAAAGAAAACTAAGGCTTGGATGGTCCCCCCCTTTTCAAGTTCTTTTTCCAGTCGCCTTATTTCTTCCTCTTCCTTTGCCTTCCACTCCCTATCTCGTCTTTCAGCGTCCATTTGCAATCCGGCCCATACACTTGAGATGCCGGGAGTTCTTTTGCCGAATCTAAAACCGGTACAGACTGGTTTTGGTGGACGAGGCGGTTGAGCAACAGTTGGTCATTGAACTTTCGATTGTCCTCTTTTTGCGCCGGTTGAGTTCTTCGAGGTCCTCTTCTTCTTCTTCATCAAGAGGTTGCACGTTCAGCCCGACTAGTTCTATCACTCTTTGGCTGTTTTGTTCTGCCCGCTTCATCGCCTCTGCAACCGCCTTTCTCTTGTTTTTATTTCTTGTCTTCATAGCGTGTGACGGTTGAGCCGGTATGGGTTCCAGAATAGCTGCCTGTTCTTCCTCATTACACTGCTGGGCAAGCGCATGATCTTTGTCTTCAAGTTCCTTCCTCAACCGTTCTCTTTCCTTTTTTTCGTTTTGTAGTTTCCTTGCGGTTTCGGCGTCAGAATTGATTTGCTCTTGAGTTTTGCTCACTTGAAGTTTAGACAACTCCCCAATTTGAACAGCCATAGCCTGCAACATATTGACTAAGGGAGCGGTTGCGGTTTGAATGGATTCTGCGATTAATGATTTGATAGAGGTTTGCACAGCTTCATCTATCATGGACCTGATTGTTGTTTGTGCGGTGTTGGCCATTTCGATTTGAACGGATCCCCGGATAGCGTTTGTCAGGTTGGCTTCAGCTACTGCAATCTTCTCATCGGTTGCAATGTTGTAGTTCCCAAGACACGACTCAAGTGTATCGATCACCGCCTGCTTTAACTGCTCAAGTTCCGGAGCCTTATCAGTTTGAGGAGGATCTCGTCCCCGGTTTTCTGCTGTCATGGATGTCTCCCCGGCAGCAAAGAAAGGTTTGCTTTGATATAGGTCGGCATTGATTAGTTGGTGTCTGCAGCCGTTTCTCCATTGTGCATCGAGCTGGTCAAGATTTTTAAGAAGCTTTTCCCGTACTAGATGAAACCGTTCAGTCATTCTTACTTCAATCGGAGTTAGCGCTGCTCCTTCTACTTCCTTTAATGCGTCTTCTACTACTTGTAACCGAGCGTATTCGAGAATTACCGCGGTTTTGCTGAATGCGGGTTGGATAAGGTTGGTGTTTAACAACTTAAGGGCCGTTTCTTCTAATTCTAGGAGTTTCTCCCAATGTTTGTTACCGCTCATCTCTGGGATCATATCTGACAACTTTGTCTCACAACGAAGCTGTACCCATAAGAGATATGGTGATATCACTTTACTGACATTTCTGTTCATGTCCCTAATGAGCCCCTCAAACATTTCCTCCTCTTGTTCTGCGGAAAAAGTGACCTTGGCCTCGGTTACAATCTCAGGTTGGGAGCCGGTTTGCAGAACACCTTTTCCCTTTACCGGTGAGTCTTCAATTAAAACTTCTTTGCCTTTGTTGAATCGGTTGGCCCATCTTGGGTCGATTGAATTGTTGTAACATTTGGAACAGACTTGTTCCCTGCTGAACCGGATGGTTCCTGTTCTTCAGTATTACCCTCCTGAGCCGGAGGGGTGATGTTCACGGTTTTGGCCGTTTCTTCGACCGGTTGAATTTCACTTTGATCGGGTATCTCATCCTGATCAACTGACTTAAGACGACTTGACACATCGTCTTCGGTTTCCCTGGCAATATCTTGGACTATGTCCACAATGACTTCCGAGGTATTTAAGCCTACGTTGGCCATTACCTCGTCGATCTTCTTGCTAGGGGATTTGGAGTTTTTAGAGTTAAGAATAACCTCTGCTGCCTCCTTGGATGATGACTCGGTTTCGTGGCTCCCCGAGGGTTCGGTTTGCCTTGGTGATTGAGAGTCAAAAGGGATGCGGTGAACGGTGTTGATGGGAATGGGCTGGAAGACGTCTCCGGTTCTCTTCGGTGAATTGTCCGAGGAAAGGGTTTTCTCGGAGTCTGCCGGTTTGCTGGAGCTCTTTTTTGCGGAAGACTTCTTCCTTCCCTTCTTCTTTTGTATGGCTTCGGCTTGAACCGCCTTTCTCTTCGGTTTTTCTTGTTTTGAGCTTTCTTCAGCCGGAGCGGAAGAACTGGTCCCCTTGGAAGACTTCGTTCTGGAAGACTCCGGCTTAACCGCTCTGTCAGTCTTCTCACTCATTGACTCGAAGTTGAGAATGTTGTTGGTTGGGAGCGGTTCACCTTCACCAAGTTCCATCTTAAGGAACTTGAGAATTTTGACGATCTACATTGCGAATGCCTGAACCCGGCCATCCTTCTGTATCACCATTTCGCAGAACTCTTCGAAGATGACTGCTCCTCAATCTAACTTGTCACCGCGGATAATAGCCATCATCATCTTAAGCTTAAGTTTTGTCAGGTTATCGAAGTTACCTTCTCTACCCTGAATCGAACGAGAGATGATGTTCAGCAACCACTTGAATTCCGGTTTCAGTTTGTTCTTCCGGCTTGAGTGAATCACCAGATCCTGATCGTTAGCCAATATCACCAACCGGACCGCATTAGATTCTGCAGCGGTTAGGTCGGTCTTGAATTCCGAGCCGGTGTTGGGCAAACCGAGGGCTTCAGAGAACAGCTTCTCCGTGATATGAACTTCTTTGTCGTTGACGGTGGCGGAGACCTTCCTCTTTGTCAAGGTCACCTTCGCCAGAAACTCCATAACTGTCGTCGGATACACGATGAACGGAGCAGAAAGGAACGCCTCCAATCCCAAATCTCTTAGAGATTGAAGCACAACCTTATTTTTATCCCCAGCGTGTTCGTCGATGTCATTGAAATCTACTTGCAACATCCATTGAAAGGTGCTTTACCTAGAGCCATGATGAATTTGTGAAGGAAAGATGAAGAACAGCGATGGAAGGAATTTAGAGAGTCTTTTGAAGATTTGAGAGTTTTTAGAGAGAGAAAGCGTATGTAGAAAGTGAACTAATCTGAACTTATATAGGAAGCGGTTTCGAACGGTTGGAAGGCGAACCGTCACTTGATAGTGTTTTGGCGCCAATTTTCCCTCCAAAAGTTACTGCAGTAACTTTAGGCGGTAAATGCGGAAAAACCAATGGGCGGTAAATTTTGTGCGGTAAAACCGTGGGCGGTAAGTTTTTCAAACTTTCGTTGCTTGAGATTCCGAGTTACTGGAAGCGTTGTTAACCGGAATTTTCGTTTAACATGAAGTTTTATGTTTATTAAACTTAAAAACCGGAAAGAAAGATATGGAAAGAAAAACCGGAGACTTTAAAATTAGAAAATTTTATAAATCTGAAAGTTGACATTAAGCGGTGTTGGTCGTACAGCAAAATGACCAAAAACCGGAAAGAAGGACAAACAACTTAGTGCAGTTCGATCCAATCCCCTTCCACCATTATATCATACCAATTGTCCATGGTGTTGTCGGGTGTCCGTTCCTCAATCCTCAATATCCATCTATCTAGCATGGATAGAGTCATAGTATTGGCCGGTCCGACAGGAACACCGGGTCCAAGGTTGCTGCGCTGATCTTTCAGAAGTCGAATGACTTGGGGGGCGAAACCGGTCCTTCCCCTTGAAGCGGTTATGAGCAGCTTCAAGTTGTTGAAGAGGTAGGTTGCCCAGTTGATTGATGAGTTGCGGATGATGGCTATCATGATGTCGAAAGCCTCCCGGTTGTAGTTCTGGTTTGGCATTCGGCCCATGATAGACCGCTGAACCAAGTCGTGAAAGACTTGGTAGTGAGGAGCAAATCTTTCTTTCTTCCCGTGGTCTTTGACCGGTACGATGGAAGAAGAGAAGATCTGGATGAAGTCTTCCTTAGCCGGAAAGAATGGCGTTGGAAAGTCAGAGAAACCTTTGGTTAGAAGGTCAAAGAAGGCGGCAAATTGATCTTCGGTAAGCCGAAGAAATTGACCGTCGATGATGGTCCGAATGCTACCATCGTCTAGAATATGCCCATTGTTGAAAAACTCGCACACTTCCTCTACGAGGATGGTGTTTGAGCCTTCAAGAAATCCTTGAAGCCCCGATTCTATGAGCGGTTGGAAGATGAAATCCTGATATCGACTATCTTTTACGTCTTCGAAGTTGACAATGAGAGTGTTTCTTAGTTCAGCAGACATTTTTTAAGGAAGAATGAGCATGAGAGGTCGAAAGGGTTTCTTTTAATCTTTCAAGCTTTAGAGAGAAGGGTGAAGGAGACGTGTTTTGAAGATGGAGGATTGAATCCCCTTTTATAGCTTGAGCGGTTGGATGCATTAAATGAGGATATTTTTGAAAAATCTGACCGTTTATGTCTGGTCATTAATGGTTTGTAAATTTTCAAGAGAATAAAAGCATGTCTAGTCAAGTCGGATGAGGCATGTTTTTTGAAAATGAAGATTTCTGTTTCCAAGAGTGATTCGATTTGATTCGATACGGCGCATTAAATGTTTGATCATTTATGATTTTTAGATTTTAGACTAAAGTGGAAGGAAATGATCTTCATTAATTCGTGGTACCAAACCGGTAGTACAACAAAATTACCGGTTTGGGAAAGAGAAAGAAAGATAGACAGGCTAAACATTTGATGACTCGGCCGCTTGATTCCTTTTTGCCTTAGCTGCTTCCCATCGGTCGACCAGCTCTTGTACTCTCTCCTTAGTGAACACGTGCTTTGGATGGAGAGTTACGAAGGGTCCGGAGTGGATGTCCAGACTGGCACAAAAACCGCTTAGCTGAGGAGCGTAGCCGATTTTGTTTGAGAGGAGCATCTTCTTCAGGTTGCTGAAGATGATCCAGGACCAATTAACCGGTGTCCCAACCGTAACAGCGATCATCATCTCGAAAAGCCTTTGGGTGTAGTAATAGCTTTTCTCTCTGCCCAAGATGGACTTTCCCAGAATCTCACAAAGAAGCTGGTACTTGTGAGAGAGTTGGCTTTTAGCACACCAGGGTCTAAACGGGATGTCAGAATTGGAGAACTGATGACACATTTCTTCCATGGTCACCGGAGAGTAGGTTAAATCGGTTACCCCTTCAGTGGGAAACCGCAGTATTCAGCGAAATCCGTCTCGTTGAATAGAAATGATTGACCGTAGACTTGTGCAACGATTATGTCTCGATGCACTTCCTTTGCGGTCTGGAGGAATTCTTCGACTACTAGGTAGTCGAGAATGAATCTGTTTTCGAGAAATCCTCTTAGGCCGCTTCTTTCAACGGCTAAGAACATTTCTCTAACCTCATGATCTTCGTATTGGTAGATTGAGTTGAAATCAGCCAATAGAATTTTCTTTGCTAGAGAGTTGGAGTTCATGTTCTTGAGATAGTTTTGAACTAAGACAGTTTTTGTGAATAGTGATTTTATGAAGATTTTTGAAGATTTAAGGGTGGTTTATATAGCCAGGGGTTCGGCTAGATTAGTAGGTTAAGCATGCTCGATGATGTCATCAATTAGTAAATAGGATTTAACTTGTTGAAGTGTATAATGTTTATTTCCAAAGCAAAACTAATTATTAACAAGATATTCATGATGACAAAAATCTATTGACAAGATGTGAGTCTCCCTCTCTTGATGATGGACACATGTCGTCATCTCGATTGCGGTAGACTGTTTTTATTTATTACAGGCTTCATTTCTCAAAGTATGCATGAAAACTCAGTTAGTTATCCCAGATTAACCGCAAAAGTTCATTCCATCAAAACTAGAGTGCATTTGTACTGAACGGTTTTCCATGACCGGTTTGTAGTTGGATATTTTGTTCCGATTGTGAAGAAATGTTGAGTCACGTCAACATTTGTTCAAATTTGGATTAAATATATCCACTTCTACCATATCATTTCAACCCTATAGTAAGTATACACGTGATTTGACGTCATGAAGTAATCAGGCATAACTGGAGACTTCCTCCTAGTTAGCATTCTTGAATTTTCAATGGCCTATTTGAATATGGTTTGAGAAGCGAGAGCTTCTCCCTGAACACATATCCCGGTTTCTCATTATTATGTGTTTAAGCGATATGCATGCGTGATCATGATATAAGTTGCTTAACATCAGTAATTCCCAGAATATTTCCAAAGTAAGAAAACTTAGCTTCCTGTAGCGGTTTTGTGAAGATGTCCACTACTTAACCGGATGTGTTTCTCATGAACGTGCTCTCATATGAAATGGTGTCTTATATCAATGTTCTTTGTTCTTGAGTGCAACACGGGATTGTATGTAATTGCTATCGCGCTGGTGTTGTCACAGAATATTGGAGATTCCTTGGCTTCTACACCGAAGTCCCTTAGTTGTTGTTGGATCCAGAGGAGTTGTGCACAGCAGCTTCCGGCTGCTATATACTCTGCCTCTGCGGTTGATGTTGCAACTGAGGTCTGTTTCTTGATGCTCCAGGTGACTAACCGGTCACCTAGGAACTGGCAGGTTCCACTTATACTCTTTCTATCAATCTTGCGTCGTGCGTAATCGGCGTCTAAGTAGCTTATGAGGTTGAAACTTGAGTCTTTTGGATACCAAAGTCCCACTTCTTGAGTTCCCTTCAGATATTTTAATATTCTTTTGGCCGCAGTATAATGTGATTGCTTTGGATTGGCTTGGAATCTTCCGCATACCCCGACCGCAAACAAAATGTCAGGTCGGCTGGCTGTTAGATAGAGCAATGATCCAATCATTCCTCGATATGCTGTGATGTCAACGGCTTAACCATCCTCATCTTTGTCTAGTTTTACGGAAGGACTCATTGGCGTAGCCGCTTCAGCGCATGTATCCATTCCAAATTTCTTCAATAGCTCGGCTATATACTTCGGTTGGCTTATGAAGGTTCCGGCTTCAATCTGCTTAACCTGCAGTCCTAGGAAGAAACTCAGTTCTCCCATCATACTCATTTGAAATTTGTCAGTCATCATCTTTGAAAATTTATCACATAATTTTGGATCGGTTGATCCGAAAATAATATCATCGACATAAACTTGAACGAGTAATATCTGTTCCTTTCTCTCAAATTTAAAAAGTGTTTTGTCTACTGAACCTATTGTGAATTTGTGATCAAATAAGAATTGTGTTAATGTATCGTACCAAGCTCTTGGAGCCTGTTTCAAACCGTAAAGGGCTTTGTTCAGCCGGTAAACATGGTTTTCGTGTTCTGGGTTTTTGAAACCTGGAGGTTGATTAACGTATACCTCTTCATTTACTTTACCGTTTAGAAAAGAACTTTTAACATCCATTTGAAAAACTTTGAAATTTTTAAAAGCTGCATATGCTAAAAATATTCTGATGGCCTCAAGTCTAGCTACAGGGGCAAATGATTCTTCAAAATCAACGCCTTCTTCCTGTTTATAGCCTTGAGCCACTAACCGGGCTTTGTTCCTCGTAACTAAACTGTCTTCATTGAGTTTATTTCTGAATACCCATCGTGTTCCTATAACCGGTTTGTTTTTCGGTCTAGGGACTAGGTACCAGACTTTATTTCTCTCAAACTCGTTGAATTCCTCTTGCATTGCTAGTATCCAATCGGGATCTGACAATGCTTCATCCACCTTTTTCGGCTTAATTTGTGATATGAAAGCTGAGTTTTTATAGTGTTCCAGATTTTGATGCCTAGTTCGGACGGGTGAGGATATGTTACCTATTACTAGTTCAAGAGGATGATTTTTGTTCCTTCTGAGGTTTATCTGAGACGTGTCTATCAAGCTTTCGGTTGGCTGATCAAGGTTAGACTGATCGGTAGGTTGAACAAAGTCAGACCGACCGATTTCTTCAGTAGAAACTGAAGAGTCAACTTTCTGCGGTAAAGCAGCTTGAGCAGGCTGAGGTTCAGCATCAACCGCTGGGCATTGACAAATCGTCTAAAAACTGGAACCTCGTCTTCATCATCAGAATAGATATTGAAGTTTTCCATTCTGTTGTGAAGATCGAAGGGTAATGTAGTGTTTCGTTCAACCGATTCATCGAAAACAACGTGAGCAGTTTCTTCAACTGTTAAAGTCCTAGTATTGTATATCTTGTAGGCTTTACTCATAGCTGAATATCCCAACATTATTCCCTCATCGGATTTAACATCAAAAGTGGTCAAGTAATTCTTGCCGTTATTGTGAACAAAACATTTGCTACCAAAAATTCGAAAATACCGTATGCTTGGAATTTGATCGTAGTATATTTCAAAAGGAGTTTTGGAAAAGCATTTAGTTACTAAAGATCGGTTTTCTGTGTAGCATGCAGTGTTGATAGCTTCATCCCAAAACTTTTGAGCAATACCCGAATCAACTATTATTGACCTTGCGGCTTCCTTGAGAGTTCGATTTCTTCTCTCAGCCAGGCCATTTTGTTGAGGAGTTCTAGCACTAGACAACTCGTGTCTAATACCAGAATCATCAAGAAAAGTTGTTAAGTTGCTATTTATAAACTCAGTTCCTCTATCACTTCTGATTTTGTTTACTCGAATAGATTTTTCATTTTGTATTCTCAAAATCAATTTGATCAGGTTTGGAGTTGCTTGATTTTTAGAAGCTAGAAATGTTACCAGGTAAATTTAGAATAATCATCAATAACTACCATAGTATAATGCATGCCTCCTAAACTAGTTACTTTAACCGGACCAAACAAATCCATATGCAAAAGTTCTAAACACCATTCAGATTGATAGTTTCCTTTACTTTTGAAAGATGATTTTATTTGTTTGCCCATTTGACATGCAGCACATACTTTATCTTTTGAAAACTTAATATTTGGAAAACCGTGAACTAGTTCCTTGGAACATATGAAGTTAATTGCTTTGAAATTCAAATGGTTTAGCCGTTTATGCCAAAGCCAGTTTGGATCATTTCCGGCTATCATGCACACAGGTTTTTCAAAATCAGTTTTCCAATTAACTTTGTAAATATTTCCCATTCGATTACCGGTTAAAAGGATATCATTTTCCTGATTCTTAACTAAACATGCATTCTTATGAAATTCAACTTTGTAACCCACATCGCACATTTGACTTATACTCAACAAATTAAAACGCAGTTCTTCTACCAGTAATACATTATTTATGGATAGGTTACCATGGACAATCTTACCCTTGCCCACGGTTTTACCTTTTGAGTTGTCACCGAAAGTTATGATTGCTCCGGTTTCATACTTAATGTCGGTTAAGAGCTCATTGTTGCCGGTCATATGTCTTGACCATCCACTGTCCAAATACCATTCCGAGTTCTTTAGCCGGTTGCTTCTCCTAACCTTCAAAAGAATATTATTTACACCTTTTTGGTACCCACATTCAGTTGGGTCCATGGTTGATTAGTCCCTTTGGGATCCAGACTTGAATAAGTCAGATCACTTTCCCGGTATCTGTTCTTATAATGTTTGGCTTAACTTCTTAACTATTGCTCAAGAATGCCTTATGTTGTGGTGAGTTTCTCTGAGACCTAGATCTGCTTGTTTTGTTTGGTTTTCTGTTGGCTTTCCTTCTCTCAAGATGAAGCCAGTTTTCCGATTCAGTCGGACTTACATATTTAAGTTCTTCTTCCGGTTTTAAGTCATTTTCGATTGTTGAACTCTTGACAAATCTTATGAATGGAAGATTGTCTTTCGTGAGTTTCCTCCCGTTAGGTTGTTTTGATTCGTTTTATTTATTTGGTTCGTAAACGATACCAAATCTACATTTAGGATGTCTTTTAAAATTACACATTTGTTTTACGGCATGACGAGATCTCTCCCATGCAGCCGTAACATACAGTGCTCGTTCATCGGTTTCAGTTACCGGTTGAACTGTCTCCCTATTGATTAAGGATAGTTCATTCGGTTCATACACTGTGGTTTCACATGTTTTAACAGTAGTACTACTTGACTCTATGGTTTTAGATTCTACCGGAGTCGGTATGTATGCAACTATGTTTCTGAATTCAGCGACCATTTCATTGAGTGCGGAAATCAGATCTTCTTTAGTAAACTCATCAGAAGAGAAATCAAATACCTCTTCGTCGTTTGCCATGAAGCATTTTACCCTTTCTTCATTGTCTTCATTGTCGGAGTACGCCCACTCGCTTCCACCGTCGGATGAGAGTGCTTTCTAAATTTCCTTCCCTTCGTAGGCATGCTGGTCATTGTTTCTCTGATAGTCGTTCCGTTGGTTATCATTTCTTTGGTAGTTGTTCCCTTTGTAGTTGTTACCCTGGTACCGGTTGCTTTGATAGTTGTTGCTTTGAAAATTACCTTCCGGTTTTCTGTCGTCTCTCCTCGGTTTTTGAATTCTGACCTGAAATGTCCTAAACCGTCACAGTTATAGCATCTTTTATTTGATTTATCTACGTAATTATAATTAAAGTTGTTGTTAGATGGTGGCTGGCTCTTCTTCATGAATCTCCCAAATTTCTGAGCTAACATCGCCATCACATCTTCACTGATCTGATCAGCGTTTTTGAATGGAGCCGGAACGGTTGATACTTGGACCGCCGGTTCCACCGATGTAACCAAAGCTCTGGTTGCGGTTGACATGGATGCTTCATCTTCGATCCGAGACTTAATCTCGAACTCGTAGGCTTTCAGATCCTCAAACACATCATGCAACTTCATCTGCCCGAGGGAGCTTGATTCCCTCATCACCATGGTTTTGATATCCCATGTGCTCGGAAGTGATCTTAAGGCTTTGATGATTACTTCTCGGTTGTCATACTTCTTTCCGAGTGTTTGAAGCTCGTTGACCACACTGGTGAACCGGTTACTAAATTCCTTCATGTTTTCCCCCGGTTTCATCCTGATGTTTTCATATTTGTGTAGCCACCAAGATTTTGTTCTCCTTTGTTCTTTCGTTTCCCTCATGGATCTGAATAATCGTTTCCAAGACTTCCTTTGCATTATCACAGTCTGATACCTTGTTCAAAGTGTTATCATCTATAGCCTTATAGATGTGCCTCATGCAATGGTTGTCCAGATTACTTCGTCTTCGATCTTCATTTGTCCATTGGTCTATCTCCTTGTTGATCTTGATCGGTCCTTCTTTCAGGACTCGGCTCATTTCATCATCTAGAGTGATCAGATATAAATACATTTGTTTCTTCCAACTGCTAAACGCTTCACTGTTTAGCATTGGCGGCTTGTCGCTGTGGGTCATGCTCCCCATCTTCTTCGGTTACTTGAGTGCTAAGAACCTCGCTCTGATACCACTTGTTAGGATCGGGGACGCCCTTGGAGGACCGGGGTGTTTCCGGTTTTAGGAAGGGTGGCCTCTTACAACACACACAACACTTTGGTGATAGTCCGGTTAGAGACTAAAATCGCTCTTAGCACTTCGCAAACTGTCACAGACTCTTGAACCGGGTTCAAGGGCGGAAATGTCTGTTTCAGTCTGAAGCAACGTATGCGACTTAGATGATGTTTTAGAAGGAGTAGGTTTTAGAGATATGAGTGGACCGGTTTACGGAGTAAGATTGATTTTGGTTAGGTTAGATTAAGTGAATAAGCGGGAAATAAAGGAAATGACACGAGACAAGATTTTTTATGGATGTTCGGAGCAAACACTTCTACGTCACCCCTTCTTCTCAGGTTATGAGAAGGATCTCCACTAACTTTCAACGTTACAACAATAACACTGCCGGTCGAGCCCAACTCGCTACTCGCCGGTTACACCAACTCACTCTTGATGTAATACACAACACAATACAAACACACACAGACAAAGCTTCCGGTTTATGACACACCGGTTTTGGATCGTTCGTAGGACTTTATCTCTCTAAGATTTTGTAACTTATCGCTTGCTTTCGTATGTTCGTATTCGTACAGATTGATTGCATTTAATGAGGTCACTTCATCTTCCTTTTATAGTAGATGAGATCCCAACGGTCACATTCTTCTCTCACCGTGGGATTGGTTGATCCAGCATCACACCGGTGCAGGAAGGTTACTTGCACGTTTTACCTTCCTCAACACTTGGCAAGCATACATGGATTCCTTAAGTGAATATGACGTTGCGGTTTGCAGATTCGGACACGTGTCAGGCATGCACCTCCGGTTGTCAACATCGGATTAGTTAATCATTATTGCTTTTCTCGCATGCTTCTGATCGAATCTTATCTTCTTTTATCCCTTCGAGACACGTCTATTTCGTCATATTACGTCACTCCTGCAGATTGTAGTTTCCGGTTTTGTCTCTTACATAATATGGTCCGGCTGGAATGTGAACTTTGTCTTTGCTAGTCGGTCTCTTGAGAGAGTAAGAACCGGTTCCTTTGATCTTTGACTTGATCACTTGGAACTGATTTTCTTTGAAGTGTTTCAACAGCCGGTTCATACGATTTGATCTGCTCCTGCACATAAAAGTTAACAATTGTTTAGTTTTTCTAGCCCGTTCCAAAAATTCACTTTACTTATTTTTTCTTATCATGATCAATGCTCTGGTTGAGGTTGAGGCTGAGACTTCTTCTTCAGTCCTAGATCTCATTTCAAACTCATATGCCTTAAGATCTTCGAATACATCGTGTAGTTTCATCTTGCTTAGGCAGTTTGATTCCCTCATTACCATTGTCTTTATGTCCCACGCACTTGGAAGAGATCTTAATGCTTTCATGATGACCTCCTTGTTATCATATCTCTTGCCAAGAGTTTCTAGCTCGTCTATCACACCTGTGAACCGGTCGTTGTATTCTCTCATTGTTTCTCCCGGTTTCATCTTGATATTTTCAAACCTTTGAGTGGCTACCATTACCTTGTTTTCCTTGGTTCTTTCATTTCCCTCATGGATCTGAATCACCGTTTCCCATGTTTCCTTAGCTGTTTTGCAATCTCTGATCTTGCAATACGTGTTTCTGTCCACACCGTTTGAGATCCGGTTTCTGGCATGGTTATCTAGATTGTTTCTTCTCCTATCTTCAGCTGTCCAATCCTTCCTGTCCTTGTCAATGATTATCGGTCCTTCAGCTATAATGAATTGCATTTCGTCATCCATGGTGATTAAGTGTAGGTGTATACGTGCCTTCCAGTTGGCAAAGTCATCACCTTCTAGCATTGGGGGCCTATCGAAAGACATGCTTGCTTGAGTATTGAAACTAACCGCTCTGATACCAATTGTTAGGATCTAGGTCGCGGCGGGGGACCGGGGTCTGGCCTGTTAGCGCGTTTCACTCAAAGGGTGGTAATTAATCCGGTTAGAGATTAATACCGGAGTTTCAATACTACACAAACTGTCATAAACTCTTGAACCAGGTTCAAGTGCGGAAGAGGTTTGTTTCAGGTTGAAGCGGCACACTCACAGGATAGGCAGAACCGGTTTCGAATAAGACAGGTTTGGAAATTGCTGGGTCGGTTTTGTAGCTTAGTAATTCGGTTTGGGTAAGGTTAGGTTGATTGGAGCGGTATTAGTAGATTAGTACAGATCGGTTATAAGGTAAAGTAAGCAGAAAGCAAGTAACAAGACAGGTTTTTATGGATGTTCGGAGATAAAACTCCTACATCACCCCTTCCTCTCGAAACCGCGAGAAGGATATTCACTAAGGAATACAAACACAATCCGATCGAGACTTATTTCCTGCTCGATAACACTCGTACAATTTTAACCGAAATTGTAAATACACACTTGATCTCTTAATCTTAGAGAGATGATACACAGTTTTTGACTTAGGTTGTGGAAAATTCTCAGAACTTGTAACCCTCTTAAAATCTCTTGTGTCCCTTATAAATTAATTGTTCACTGTGTCGCGCATTTACTCCTGATACCAATTGTTAAGATCTAGGTCGCGGCTGGGGGACCGGGGTGTTGCCGGTTAGCGCGTTTCACTCAAAGGGTGGTAATTAATCTGGTTAGAGATTAATACCGGAGTTTCAATACTACACAAACTGTCACAAACCCTTGAACCAGGTTCAAGCGCGGAAGAGGTTTGTTTCAGGTTGAAGCGGCACACTCACAGGATAGGCAGAACCGGTTTCGAATAAGACAGGTTTGGAAATTGCTGGGTCGGTTTTGTAGCTTAGTAATTCGGTTTGGGTAAGGTTAGGTTGATTGGAGCGGTATTAGTAGATTAGTGAAGATCGGTTATAAGGTAAAGTAAGCAAAAAGCAAGTAACAAGACAGGTTTTTATAAATGTTCGGAGATAAAACTCCTACGTCACCCCTTCCTCTCGAAACCGCGAGAAGGATATTCACTAAGGAATACAAACACAATCCGATCGAGACTTATTTCCTGCTCGATAACACTCGTACAATTTTAACCGAAATTGTAAATACACACTTGATCTCTTAATCTTAGAGAGATGATACACAGTTTTTGACTTAGGTTGTGGAAAATTCTCAGAACTTGTAACCCTCTTAAAATCTCTTGTGTCCCTTGTAAATTAATTGTTCACTGTGTCGCGCATTTACTCCTCTTCAGCTCCTTCTTTTATAGGTGAAATGTGCCAACGGTCACATTACATTTCCTTGAATCTGATTGGTTGAGCAGAGGTTCAGTGATTCAGACCTGGCGGTCTAGTCTTCTAGTGTGTAGGTCAAACCGGCTAGGTTTGTCTTTTACTCAATGTGGTAACTATCGGTTAGACAGTTGTCTGTACTTGGAAGATTGCCTTTCTGATTTATCCTGAAGTAGAAAGATCTTGTAGGACTATCTTCTGCAGCCTGTAGACTGTCCTCAGACTTGTATGGATATGGCAATGTTCAGTCTGTTCCTTTGGTATCATTCTCAACAGATACCCGAAGTGTTTTTTTTATGCTGGTCGGTTATGTGTGTTAACCGAATGACTTTTGGTTATTCCTTGGCTTCTAAATGACCGACTGTCTAGTGTTTCCGGCCTTCTGTTTTGACCGTTCTTGTCTTTCTTGTTCGGTCAGGTTTTTGGTCGGATTGATATCTTGACCGGCTGAGTTTCTTAACCGGTTGGGTTATTTAGCCTATTGACTTTCTTGACCGGTTGAGTTTCTTAACCAGTTTAGTACTTTGACCGGTTCGGTCTTTTGCCTGTTCCTTCACACGAGTTTTGTTTGTGTTAAGTTCTATTAACCGATCTAATTTTATCTAACAGTAGTTAAACGTGCAGTCTAATAGACGTAGTTATACGTGCAGTCTAACAAACGTAGTTAGACTTGAAGTCAAACAGATATAGTTAGACGTGCAGTCTCACAGATACGTAGTTAGATGTGCAGTATAACAGACGTAGTTAGACGTGCAGTCTAACAGATACATAGTTAGACATGTAGTCTAACAGACGTAGTTAGACGTACAGTCTAACAGATACATAGTTAGATGTGTAGTCTAATAGACGTAGTTAGACATGTAGTTTAACATACGTAGTTAGATGTGCAGTCTAACAGATATGTAGTTAGACGTGCAGTCTAATAGACGTAGTTAGATGTGTAGTTTAACAGACGTAGTTAGACGTGCAATATAACAGATGCAGTTAGACGTGCAGTCTAACAGATGAAAGTTAGACGAAGGGAGTCTAAGTCCTTCAGATTAGTCTGAAGGGACACATAGTTAGATGTGTCGTCAAACTCCATTAGACTTGGTAGTCTAATGGATCCTGCTATTAGACGGGGGCGTCTAACTTCATTAGACTTGTTAATCTAATGAAGCACGTCTAATGCCTCACTTCAGCAGTTGCTTTAAGTTAGCATCCGTCTACCCACGATCAACTAGTTGTACGCTACTCCTGCTCCACTAATCCGTGCAGATCAGTACGACAACCAGTTGCATCTAATGAATTAATGCCACGTAAGCAAATATTCTTCCCACTATTTATTTCTTGCAGGATAATCCTAGAAGAATATTCGGCACACTACCATATTGGTACTTCCACGATCTTTGTGCACAGTGTCTGATGTACCTGTGTATTATGGAGACTTTCCAATGGGTGTTTATCACGTGTCATTATAGAAGATTCGACCTTTGGTACCTGTTCTCTATTTAAAGATCCTCAAGGATAATGGATGAGCTTCCAGACTTGCGAACTTACAATCGTTATTACGAATTGTTTTCTTGCTTACTGTGTTTTGTACATCAAGAGAGAGATAGAATCAAAGTATTGTCTATCTGAGTGATATTATTCAATATACTGTAAGTTGAACAGAGTCTATTCTGTTCAATAGTGAGCTAACTTTGAAACTGCATTTGATTCTAAGAAAAGTATAGTGAATCCTTCCGGTGGTTGGAAGAAGGGGTGACATAAGAGAGTTTTACTCCAAACATCTATAAATAACTTTTAGTGTCATTTACATTCTGTCATCTTCTCCTTCATCGGTTCGTAACTTCAAACCTGAGCAAACATTTCCGCACTTGAATTGTTTTAAGAGTTTGCAAGGGTTTGTGAATAATAGAAAGTGATATAAATCCCTAACAAGATTTCTATCAAACCATTTTCCAGAAATTGTCATCAATAGTTAGACCCCTGTCTCTATTGGTGCCACTGATCCTTTCAATTGGTATTAGAGCCCTGTCTTCTATTCTCAAGCTTTAAGAATCCGAATCATATCTATCATCAATGATATCACTCTCCCTTCGAAAGAAAACTACGATTATTGGATGATGAGAATGCAAGCTCACTTGGTTGTTCTTGATTGCGATACTTGGAGTGTCATTACTGATGGTCCCATAAAGACTATGAAGCCATAATGTAGTTGGACGACTGAAGATAAGATTATGAACAACATGGATAATGTCGCCAAAAATATCTTATATCAATCCTGCTCCTCTACTAAAGAAATTTGGGAGAAGCTTATTCAGATCTATGGCCGTAACGTTCAAACCAAGAAGAATTAGAAAGATCAGAAAGTTTTCACGTGTGTTGAAAATAAATCCAAATGGGCCGATAGAGATTCAGAGGATTCTCCTATTTAAAAGGATACTGAAGCCATCACATGCCTGATGGAAAATGATCAATCCAAGATAAATGATCTTTCCCCACAAGAATTTACCAACGATGATCAATCCAAGGTAATTTACTGCACTCAATGACATTGCCATTGAGTACAAGAAGTTATCAGATTCTTTTTATGAAATGAAAGTAAAATATGAGACCAATATTTCTTTTTCACACAAGATTTCTGAATCACATGTTTTTGAAAAGAATGTGATTGAGATCTCATTTGAGAATGAGATGCTCAAGGAACAGATTCAAACTCTGTCTTCTGAAAACAAAAGGTTAAATTATGTTGTTAGTGCTTGGATAAGATCTGGAGAAACTGTCAAATATCAGATCAGTCTGTTGAAACCTGCTGGATCTAAATCCGGTTTTGGATTTGATAGAGATGACCCAAACCAGTGCCGCAAAAAGTTAAAATCATAAACTAACAAGCTTAAGCCAATAAGTTTTGTCAAAGGGAGTTTAACTGACATCGAACCTATTCCAATTTACGAAGAGTTAGCATTGAAGAATGAAATAACTTATGTTTCGCTGACTGTTAGCTAGCTGAAAAATAAGTTAGATGCAGCCAGCAAGTCTGGCAATCTAAAACCTGACTCAAAGTCAAGAAGTTTTAAAAGAAAATTATCTTCAAAAGCTAAGGGATTAGTGGCTAGAAAGAAGGCGTCTGCTATGTCAAAATCATACGCTTTAATCACAACACAAAATGGGAAATATATCAGAATAACTCAAATATGGATTCCTAAGGGACTGATTGACCGAGGACCCAAGTGAACGTGGGTACCAAACGATTGTAAATATCATTTTGTGTAGGTACATGTGAGTGATTTCTTGGAGGATTCTGTCTGGTATTTGGATAGCGGTTGTTCCAGACATATGACAGGAAACAGACGACTTCTTTCTGATATAGTAGATTGCTCACGCCCTAAGATCACTTTTGGTGACAACAATAAGGGTAAGACCATGGGTAAGAGTAATATTATCCATGGTAATCTAACCATTAATGATGTGTTACTTGTTGACAATTTGTGCTATAACTTGATTAGTATCAGTCAACTATGTGACAACGGTTTGTCTGTTGATTTTCAAACTCATGCATGCCTAATTAAGGATCAACACGGTAATACTTTGTTAATTGGAAGTAGAGTAGGAAATTCCTGTAAAATGAACTGGGAAAATAAAACATCTGATCCTATGTCCTTGATTGCCAAGAATGACCAGAAATGGTTATGGCATAAAAGATTAAACCATCTAAATTTTAAAACTATCAACAACATATGTTCGAATAACTTGGTATTTCGATTGCCTAAACTATAGTTTTCTAAGGACAAGGTATGTTCTGCTTGCCAGTTAGGAAAACATGGCAGATCATCGTTCAAAAGTAAAGGAAAATCTCAATCCAGACGCTACTTAGAACTGTTACACATGGATCTGTTTGGTCCAATTCCTGTAAAGAGCATAAGAGAAATGAGGTTCACCCTAATTGTTATTGATGATTTCTCACGATTTACATGGGTATCATTTTTACAATCAACGGATAAAATTACTGAAAATTTGATTAAAATCTTTAGAAGAATTCAGAATCAGAAATCTCTAAAAATTGCTTGCATTAGAAGTGATCAGGGAAATGAGTTCACCAATAGACGCATATCTTCTTATCTCGAGGAGTCTGGAATTAGACACGAGTTGTCTAGTGCTAGAACTCCACAGTAGAATGGCATTTCTGAGAGAAGAGTGAGGACTCTGAAGGAAGTAGCGAGATCTATGTTTGCTGAATCAGATGTTGCTCAAAGATACTAGGTAGAAGCCATAAACACAACTTGCTATACACAAAATCGGTCAATAATTAACAAACGTTTTGATTAAACACCCTATGAACAATTTTACGGAAGAATCCCTACAGTTTCGTATTTTAAAGTACTCGGTTGTAAATGTTTTATCCATAACAATGGGAATGATTATCTGACTGCTTTTGATGCTAAAGCAGATGCTGGATTCATGCTGAGATACTCTTCAGTAAGCAAAGCTTATAGAGTATTTAACAACAGAACTTAAACTTTTGAAGAGTCCCTACATGTTGTTTTTGATGAGTCTGTTGAAAGTAATTCCATTGATCCCATCGATCTTGCTAACAGATTAAAAGCGATAAGTCTTGAGTCTGTGAGTGAGGATGAAGCTTTGGCTAAACGGATTTCGTTGTCTGATCTTGTGGCTGATCCGATTGAAATCCAACCATACGTACAAACTCTTGTTCAACAAAATTTTGAGAGTTCGGATATCGCGGAGCCATTTGGTCAGATGACTAATCATTTAGGACCCAACTTAAGATGGAACAAGAATCATCCACCAGAATTAATTATCAGAAATCCTAATTGTCTTCGTAGAACAAGACGTTAATTGATGGATGAAATGGACAATTATGCCTTTATTTCTCAAATGGAACCCAATAAAATTGGTGAAGTAGTGCTTGATCCAGATTGGATCAATGCTATGCAAGAGGAGTTAAACCAATTTGTGAGAAATAAAGTGTGTCATCTAACTCCAAGACCGACCGATCAGTCAGTCATTAGAACAAGATGGGTCTTTAGAAACAAGCTTAGTGAAGATGACCTAGTTATTAGAAAAAAAGCCCGATTAGTTAGTCAAGGGTACAAACATGAGGAATACATCGACTTTGATGAGACTTTTGCACCTATAGCTAGACTCGAAGCAATTAGAATCTTCCTGGCTTATGCATCATTTAAGAATTTTAAAGTTTTTCAAATGGATGTGAAAAGTGCATTTTTAAATGGTAAACAAAATGAAGATGTCCATTTTGAGCAACCACCTGGTTTTATAGATCATACTTTACCAAATCATGTTTTTAAACTTGACAAAGCTTTATATGGTTTGAAACAAGCTCCTAGAGCTTGGTATGATACTTTGACTAAATTTTTCTTTGATCATGATTTTGTTATTGGAACTGTTGACAAAACACTATTTAGATTTACTAAAGACTCTCACATTCTACTTATTCAAGTATATGTTGATGACATTATATTTGGATTAACTAACACCAAATTGTGTGAGAAATTTGCCAAGCTGATGCAGGACAGATTTGAAATGAGCATAATCGGAGAATTAACCTTCTTCCTCGGTCTTCAAGTTCGTTAGTTGGAAAAAGGAACTTTCATCAATCAAACCAAGTACACCAAAGAGATACTGAAGAAGTTCGGGATGGAGAACTGCTATGCTGCAGTTACTCCTATGAGCTCCTCTAGTAAGCTAGATAAAGATGATGGTGATCAAAGTGTAGACATCACAACCTATAGAGGTCTCATCGGATCTTTTCTCTATCTCACTGCCATCCAATTTGTTGTTGGTGGCTATGCAAGATTCCAGGCTAATCCTAAACTTTCTCACTTTACTGCTGCTAAACGCATTCTGAAATATTTGAAAGGAACTCAAAATGTGTGACTGTGGTATCCGAAGGATTCCAGTTTTAATTTAACTAGTTTCTCAGATGCAGGGTGCAAAATTGACAGGAAGAGCACGAGTGGAACTTGTCAGTTCCTTGGAGATAATCTTATCTCATAGTTTAACAAGAAGCAGACGTCGGTTGCTACGTCTACAGCTAAACTAGAGTACCTTGCTGCAGGTAGTTGCTGTTCTCATCTCTTGTGGGTTCAACAACAGCTAAGGGACTATGGGATTGAGGCAGAAGAATCTTCAATTTTCTACGACAACACAAATGCTATCGCAATCACCTACAATCCAGTTTTGCACTCTCGGACAAAGCACATCGAAATCAGACATCATTTTATCCGAGAGCATGTGATCAGAAGCAGATCCGCCTTGAATACATCCCAACAGATCAACAAACTACAAACATCTTCACGAAGCCTCTACCCGAGACTAAGTTTTCTCACTTTAGAAATATTTTAGGACTTGTTGATCTTGATTGATTTTAGTATATGTATGAACTGAGGGGGAACCTTTTGTTCAAATGTAACTGGACAGACAAGTAGATAGAGGTCTCAATACGTCCAATGGATCAGTAATTTAAGTAGCATAACTACTTAGACGTATGTCTGCTCAAGCAGCTTTTATCTTCTTCTGGATTCTTGTATTGGTTAATGACCTGCGCGGTTAGACGTTGACGTCTAATAGACGTTAGAAGTTTATAAGACTAGAGCAATTGGTAGTTCACGTCTAACCGAACACACGTCTAACACGTGGTATTTATGCGTAATTAGAAGTTCTAAGTCTTATAGACTTGTGTCCATCTATAAGAAAAGCGTGATTATACGTTAACGTCTAATAGACACGTTTGCTAATTAGAAGTAAAAAATGTGGAAACTAAATTAAACGTCTAACTACTTGTGCATTTAGAATTTTCATCTTCTGGCTATTGGGACAGCTGTCCTCTGCCACTGTATCTGTCCATGTACTTTTTCTGCCAAAAATAAACCAGTCACTTCTCAAATAGATTGAAGACAGGTGTCTTTCAATGTCTAAAGAGTGACTAAAATTTATGATAACTTTCCACTTTACGTCTAACAATAGTACTCTTTCATGATTAATATTAAATGATGACTGCGTCTCTTGGGAATAAGTTTCTAAAATTTTTGACGGTTCATATAATCATGAAGTTCATAGTCACACGTTAGATTTTCTGTATTTTATGAACGGTAATACTCAAAAGGTTGGGTATCTCTGAATCCTCATTTCTCTCTCTAGAATTCGAATCGCCAAGATCCTATGTTCATCTTGCCAAAATGTCTTCTCTTTCTCCGAAATCTCTGCAAATAGACTTTAAGTCTGTCTCCACTCTAGTGATTCTAGAAATGGTTTCAATGTTTCAATCTCTAAAAGCCTTTGGGCTCAAGAAATTTCTCCGTAACCACTATAGGGACTAATGTAATATTTTGATATATATATAAGGGAGACAGTCTCTTAGGATCTATCACTTTTTGCTAATTTTCAATTCATCCGAACCTAATTTCTCTCTAGCTTGCTTCTAGTTATTCTTCTACTAAAATATCTTCAAGATTTTCCATGGTATTAGATCAAGAAAGAGATTTAATTGTGGGTGAAGAGATTTCGGTGAACGCAAATGACCGGAAAAGAAATTGAAAGATGTCCGACAAGAACTGTAATAAATTTGCAAGAAGGTAGAGAGAAATCGACAACGACTACAAAAGGAAGAATGGAGTAAGGCGTGGATGATCCTTTGCATGTATCATATCATGATAACCCTAGTGTGTTTATTTTTACAACACTTTTCTCTAGAAAAACTACATTAGTTAGAGTAAAAGTATTAGGATAACATTGACAACAAAATCGAAACAAGGTTTTGTTGATAGTTCAATCAATTGTACTAAAGATGATGTTTATTATGCTAGATGGATTAAAGTAGATTCCATCTTGGGTGCTTAATTCTTTAATTTCTGAATTTAAAGAGGATTTGGTACATACTGAGACGACTCTTGAACTATGGGAGGGTATCAAGAAAAGATACCAAGTTAAGAATGAGCAGTCTTCATTTTAATTACAAACTGAAATCAGTTCAATGAAACATAATGTTGGAGAACTAGAGGCATATTACTCTAAAATGAACATGTTATGAAATATGTTACATGCCCTTAATCCACTTTCAAGATGTGATTGTAAAGTAAGGGTAAACAAATTTTGCTAGATTTCAGATCCTGTTGAAGAATAAAATGTCCAAAGAAGATTAGGGAAATTTTTTATAGGACTTTATTTTACTTTTAACTATGAGAAAAGTCAAATTATGGTTTCTGAACTTCCACCAGATATTGATAGAGTTTATGCTTCACTTTTGTTTGTTCAAAAATAAAGACAAATTAGTAATGTCGGACAAGAAAAGGTGGATCATGCTGATATGTCTATTAAGTCAGTTGAAGGATATGGAAAAGGAAAGATGTGGAATGATAACAATTCTAAGGGAGGAAATTCATGTTCGAAAGCCAATCTTTATTGTCTAAACTGCAAGGGTACTATACATCTCCAAAAAGGGTGTTTCAAACTTATTGGGTGTCCGGATTGGTGGAAGGGTAATCGAGATTCAAAAGGGAAGAGCTCTATGAATATGACATTCCTCCTCTTTATATGAATTGTGAAGATCAAAAGTAGAATATTTCCCAAAAAGATACTCGGATGAAGCTATACAGATGCTGAGCATTATGTTCAATCAAAGTTCTTTTGAAGCATCTTCTAGAAAAACCGCGTTGGTATGTTCTGTTTTAACTTATTTTCTAATATACATAATTGTTCAAAGTTTAACCAAAATTTTAAAAAGAATCCGTTATGGATTATCGGTACAGGTGCAATCAATCATGTTTGTTTTTAAAAAGAAAAAATCCTTGAAATTAAAACATTAAAGGATCCAATTCTTTTTATCTTCCAAATAAGACCAAGACTAGAGAGTATATGTTAATTTCACTTAACAGATAAAATTATCTCAGAACCTGTTTTTTTTTTACCTAAATTCTAATACAATTTAATATAAATTTCAAAAATATTAAAGCATGTACAATACAATGTATATTTGATTCTACTTGTTGCAAAATGCAGGATCTTGAAAATGGAAAATTTTAGGCATTTAATATATTTCAAATTCTCTCTATGTTTTAGAATCTTGTAATATTGACAATATTAGTTTCAATAACATGAATAATACAATTTGTACTGCAAGTTTTAATTGGAATCATTGCATTATAAGTTTGGTTATCCATCCGATATTGTTCTAAAACATTTATTTTTAGATTATATTTCTAGTTTAATTCACTTTGATGTATGCAATAAATCTAAAATGCACAAATTACCTTTTCAAAACAGTTCAACAAGTACTCAATTTTTTTTCAAGTTAATTCATGTTGATGTTGGGTGCCCATATAGACAAGAATATATACATTGAATAAGTCGGATTACTTTCCCGGTATCTGTTCTTATAATGTTTGGCTTAACTTCTTGACCGTTGCTCAAGAATGCCTTATGTTGTGGTGAGATTCTCTGAGACCGAGATCTGTTTGTTTTGTTTTGTTTCCGGTTGGCTTTCCTTCTCTCAGGATGAAGCCAGTTTTCCGATTCAGTCGGACTTACATATTTAAGTTCTTCTTCCGGTTTTAAGTCATTTTCAGTTGTTGAACTCTTGACAAATCTTATGAATGGAAGATTGTCTTTCGTGATTTTCATCCCGTTAGGTTGTTTTGATTCGTTTTGTTTATTTGGTTCGTAACCGATACCAAATCTACATTTAAGATGTCTTTTATAATTACACATTTGTTTTACGGCTTGACGAGATCTCTCCCACGCAGCCGTAACATATAGTGCTCGTTGATCGGTTTCAGTTACCGGTTGAACTGTCTCCTTATTGTTTATCCGGTTCATACACTGCGGTTTCACATGTTTTAACAGTGGTACTACTTGACTCTACGGTTTTAGGTTCTACCAGAGTTGGTATGTATGCGGATATGTTTCTAAATTCAGCGACCATTTCATTTAGTGCGGAAATCAAATCTTCTTTAGTAAACTCATCAGAAGAGAAATCAAATACCTCTTCGTCGTTTGCCATGAAACATGTTACCCTTTCTTCATTGTCTTCGTTGTCGAAGTACGCCCACTCGCTTCCACCGTCGGATGCGATGAGTGCTTTCTGAATCTCCTTCCCTTCGTCGGCATGCTGGTCATTATTTCTTTGATAGTCGCTCCGTTGGTTATCATTTCTCCGGTAGTTGTTCCCTTGGTAGTTGTTACCCTGGTACCGATTGCTTTGATAGTTGTTGCCTTGATAATTACCTTCCGGTTTTCTGTCGTCTCTCCTCGGTTTTCTACATTCTGACCTGAAATGTCAAAACCGTCACAGTTATAGCATCTTTTATTTGATTTATCTACGTAATTATAATTAAAGTTGTTGTTAGATGGTGGCTGGCTCTTCTTCATGAATCTCCCAAATTTCTGAGCTAACATCGCCATCACATCTTCACTAATCTGGTCAGCGTTTTTGACTGGAGCCGGAACGGTTGATACTTGGACCGCCGGTTCCACCGATGTAACCAAAGCTCTGGTTGCGGTTGACGTGGATGCTTCATTTTCGATCCGAGACTTAATCTCGAACTCGTAGGCTTTTAGATCCTCAAACACATCATGCAATTTCATCTGCCCGAGGGTGCTTGATTCCCTCATCACCATGGTCTTGATATCCCATGTGCTCGGCAGTGATCTTAAGGCTTTGATTATTACTTCTCGGTTGTCATACTTCTTTCCGAGTGTTTGAAGCTCGTTGACCACACTGGTGAACCGGTTACTAAATTCCTTCATGTTTTCCCCCGGTTTCATCCTGATGTTTTCATATTTCTGTGTAGCCACCAAGATTTTATTCTCCTTTGTTCTTTCGTTTCCTTCATGGATCTGAATGATCGTTTCCCAGGCTTCCTTTGCATTATCGCAGTCTGATATCTTGTTCAAGGTGTTATCATCTATAGCCTTATAGATGTGCCTCATGCAATGGTTGTCCAGATTACTCCGTCTTTGATCTTTATTTGTCCATTGGTCTGACTCCTTGTTGATCTATATCGGTCCTTCTTTCAGGACTCGGCTCATCTCATCATCTAACGTGATCAGATGTAAATACATCTGTTTCTTCCAACTGCTAAATGCTTCACTGTTTAGCATTGGCGGCTTGTCGATGTGGGTCATGCTTCCCATCTTCTTCGGTTGCTTGAGTGCTAAGAACCTCGCTCTGATACCACTTGTTAGGATCGGGGACGCCTTTGGAGGACCGGGGTGTTTCCGGTTTTAGGAAGGGTGGCCTCTTACAACCCACACAACACTTTGGTGATAGTCCGGTTAGAGACTATGACCGTTCTCAGCACTTCGCAAACTGTCACAGACTCTTGAACCGGGTTCAAGGGCGGAAATGTCTGTTTCAGTCTGAAGCAACGTATGCGACTTAGATGATGTTTAGAAGGAGTCGGTTTTAGATGGAGAGTATGGACCGGTTTTTTGGTTTAAAGAGTAAGATTATTTTGGTTTGTGGTTAGATTAAGTGAATAAGTGGGAAATAAAGGAAATGATACGAGACAAGATTTTTATGGATGTTCGGAGCAAACCCTCCTACGTCACCCCTTCTTCTCAGGTTATGAGAAGGAACTCCACTAACTTTCAAATTTACAACAATAACACTACCGGTCGAGCCCAACTCGCTAATCGCCGGTTACACCAACTTACTCTTGATGTAATACACAACACAATACAAACACACACAGACAAAGCTTCCGGTTTATGACACACCGGTTTTGGATCGTTCGTAGGATTTTATCTCTTTAAGATTTTGTAACTTATCGCTTGCTTTCGTATGTTCGTGTTCGCTCTGATGCGATTAATGAGGTCGCTTCATCTTCCTTTTATAGTAGATGAGATCTCAACGGTCATTTTCTTCTCTCACCGTGGGATTGGTTGATCCAACATCACGCCGGTGTAGGAAGGTTACTTGCACGTTTCACCTTCTTCAACACTTGGCAAGCATGCAAGGATTCCTCAGGAAAATGTGACGTTGCCGGTTTGCAGATTCGGACACGTGTCAGGCATGCACCCGGTTGTCAACATCGGATCAGTAAATCATCATTGCTTTCCTCGCATGCTTCTGATCGGATCTTATCTTCTTTTATCCCTTCGAGACACGTCTATTTCGTCATATTACGTCATCTCTGCAGATTGTAGTTTCCGGTTTTGTCTCTTACATAATATAGTCCGGCTGGAATGTGAACTTTGTCTTTGCTAGCCGGTCTCTTGAGAAAGTTAAAAACCGGTTCCTCTGATCTTGACTTGATCACTTGGAACAGGATTTCTTTGAAGTGTTTCAACAGCCGGTTCATGAGGCTCCAGCCGGTTTATACGATTTGATCTGTTCCTGCACATAGAGGTTATCAACTGTTTAGTTTTTCTAGCCGGTTCCAAAAATTAACTTTACTTAATTTTTCTTATCAATTTCTCCCTATTTGATTATTTAGAATAAATATTCAAAACTTGTAATGTATGGCCGGTTTGAAAATTAACTTTCTTAATTTTTCTTATCAATGTCTCCCTTTTTGATTATTTAGAATAAATATTCAAAACTTGTAATGTATGGCCGATTTGAAAAAATTGTTTAGCAATTTCTCCCTTTTTGATCATTTTATGTTTTAGAAAATTTTCAAAAACATGTGTTTGAGTTTTTCAAAGGATATGTAAAGACAGATAAATTCAAAACATGATAAAACGACCGAGTTCTGAAACTAAATCAAACATAAATTGTTCTTAAGGAAAGAAAAGGAAACTAAGGCTTGGATGGTCCCCCCTTTTCAAGTTCTTTTTCCAATCGCCTCCTTTCTTCTTCCTCCCTTGCCTTCCACTCCCTATCTCGTCTTTCAGCGTCAACTCGCCATCCGACAAATAAAACTTGATACGCCGGGAGTTCTTTTGCCGAATCCAAAACCGGCACAGACTGGTTTTGGTGGTCGAGGCGGTTGAGCAATAGTCGGTCTGGAGTTTGGAGTTGCGGTTGAACTTTCGATTGCCCTCTTTTTACGTCGGTTGAGTTCTTCGAGATCCTCTTCTTCTTCTTCATCAAGAGGTTGCACGTTCAGCCCGACTGGTTCGATCACTCTTTGGTTGTTTTTATTCCTTGTCTTCATAGCGTGTGACGGTTGAGCCGGTATGGGTTCCAGGATAGCTGGGCAAGCGCATGATCTTTGTCTTCAAGTTCCTTCCTCAACCGTTCTCTTTCCCTTTCTTCGTTTTGTAGTTTCCTTGCGGTTTCGGCGTCAGAATTGATTTGCTCTTGAGTTTTGCACACTTGAAGTTTAGACAACTCCCCAATTTGAACAGCCATAGCCTGCAACATATCGACTAAGGGAGCGGTTGCGATTTGAATGGATTCTGCGATCAATGATTTGACGGAAGTTTGCACAGCTTCATCTATCATGGATCTGATTGAGGTTTGAACTGTGTTGGCCCTTTCGGTTTGAACGGATCCCCGGATGGTATTCGACAGATTTGCTTCAGCCGTTGCAATCTTCTCATTGGTTGCGATGCTGTAGTTCCCAAGGCACGACTCAAGTGTTTAGATCACCACCTGCTTTACCTGCTCAAGTTCCTGAGCCTTATCAGTTTGAGGAGGATCTCGTCCCCGGTTTTCTGTTGTCCTGGATGTCTCCCCGGCAGCAAAGAAAGGTTTGCTTTGATATAAGTCGGCATTGATTAATTGGTGTATGCAGTTGTTTCTCCATTGTGCATCGAGCCGGTCAAGATTTTTAAGGAGCTTTTCCTGTACTGGATGAAACCGTTCAGTCATTCTTACTTCAATCGGAGTTAACGCTGCTCCTTCTGCTTCCTTCAATGCGTCTTCTACTGCTTGTAACCGAGCGTATTCGAGAATTACCGCGGTTTTGCTGAATGCGGGTTGGATAAGGTTGGTGTTTACCAGCTTGAGGGCCGTTTCTTCTAATTCTAAGAGTTTCTCCCAGTGTTTGTTACCGCTTATCTCCGGAATCATATCTGACAACTTTGTCTCACAACGAAGCTGTACCCATAAGAGCTATGGTGATATCACCTCACTAGCATCAATGTTCATGTCCCTAATGAGCCCCTCAAACATCTCCTCCTCTTCTTCTGTGGAAAAAGTGACCTTGCTCTCGGTTATGATCTCGGGTTGGGAACCGGTTTGTAGAACACCTTTTCCCTTTACCGTCGAATCTTCAGATAAAATCTTTTTGCCCTTGTTAACCTGAACTGGCCCTTCAGGTATGATTGTTGAATCGGTTGGCCCATCTTGGGCCGATTGGATCGTTGTATTATTTGGAGCAGACTTGTTCCTTGCTGAACCGGATGGTTCCTGTTCTTCAGTGTTACCCTCCTGAGCCGGAGGGGTGATGTTCACGGTTTTGGCCGTTTCTTCGACCGGTTGAATTTCACTTTGATCGGGTATCTCAACCTGATCAGGTGACTTAAGACGACTTGACACATCGTCTTCGGTTTCCCTAGCAATATTTTGGACTACGTCCACAATGACTTCCAAGGTATTTAAGCCTACGTCGGCCATTACCTCGTCGATCTTCTTGCTTGGCGATTTGGAATTTTCAGAGTTAATACTAACCTCTGCTGCCTCCTTGGATGCTGACTCAGTTTCGTAGCTCCCCGAGGGCTCGGCTTGCCTTGATGGTGGAGAGTCAACAATTATGGGACGAACGGTGTTGATGGGAATGGGCTGGAAGACGTTTCCGGTTCTCTCCGGTGAATTGTCCGAGGAAATAGTTTTCTCGGAGTCAGCCGGTTTGTTGGAGTTCTTCTTTGCGGAAGACTTCTTCCTTCCCTTCTTCTTCTGTGAGGCTTCGGCTTGAACCGCCTTTCTCTTCGGTTTTTCTTGTTTTGAACTTTCTTTAGCAGGAGCGGAAGAACTGGTCCCTTGGAAGACTTTGTTCTGGAAGACTTCGTTTTAACCGCTTTGTCAGTCTTCTCACTCATTGACTGGGAGTTGCGAATGTTGTTGGGTGGGAGCGGTTCACCTTCACCAAGTTACATCTTAAGGAACTTGAGAATTTTGACGATTTGCATTGCGAATGCCTGAACCCGGCCATCCTTCTGTATCACCATTTCACAGAACTCTTCGAAAATGACGGCTCCCCAATCTATCTTGTCACCGCGGACAATAGCCATCATCATCTTAAGCTTAAGTTTTGTCAGGTTATCGAAGTTACCTCCTCTACACTGAATCGAATGAGAGATGATATTCAACAACCACTTGAACTCCGGTTTCAGTTTGTTCTTCCGGCCTTAGTGAATCACCAGATCCTAATCGTTAGCTGATATCACCAACCGGACCGCATTAGATTCTGCAGCGGTTAGGTCGGTCTTGAAGTCCAAGCCGGTGTTGGGCAAACCGAGGGCTTCAGAGAAGAGCTCCTCCGTGATGTTCACCTCTTTGTCGTTGACGGTGGCGGAGACTTTCCTCTTTGTCAAGGTCGCCGTCGCCAGAAACTCCATAACTGCTGTTGGATACACGACGAACGGACCAGACAGGAACGCCTCCAATCCCGAATCTCTTAGAGATTGAAGCACAACCTTGTTTTTATCCCCAGCGTGTTCGTCGATGTCGTTGAAATCTACCTGCAACATCCATTGAAAAGGTGCCTTACCTAGAGCCATGATAGATTTGTGAAGGAAAGATGAAGAACAACGATGAGAGAAAGTTGGAGAGTCTTTTGAAGATTTGAGAGTTTTTAGAGAGAGAAAGCGTATGTAGAAAGTGAACTGATCTGAACTTATATAGGAGTCGGTTTCGAACGGTTGGAAGGCGAACCGTCACTTGATAGTATTTTGACGCCAATTTTCCCTCCAAAAGTTACTGCAGTAACTTTCGGCGGTAAATGCGGATAAACCAGTGGGCGGTAAATTTTGTGCGGTAAAACCGTGGGCGGAAAATTTTTCAAACTTTTTATTTTGCTTGAGATTCCGATTTGCTGGAGGCGTTGTTAACCGGAAGTTTCGTTTAACATGAAGTTTTATGTTTATTAAACTTAAAACCAGAAAAAAAGATATGGAAAGAAAAACCGGAGACTTTAAAATTAGAAAATTTTATAAATAAGTCTGAAATATGGTGTTAAGCGGTTTTCGGTCGTACAGCAAAATGACCAAAAACCGGAAAGAAGGACAAACAACTTAGTTTAGATCGAACCAATCCCCTTCCACCATTCTGTCATACCACTTGTCCACGGTGTTGTCGGGTGTCCGTTCCTCAATCCTCGATATCCATCTATCTAGCATGGATAGAGTCATAGTGTTGGCCGGTCCGACAGGAACACCGGGTCCAAGGTTGCGGCGCTGAGCTTTCAGAAATCGAGTGACTTGAGGGGCGAAACCGGTCCTTCCCCTTGAAGCGGTTATGAGCAGCTTCAAGTTGTTGAAGAGGTAGGTTGCCCAGTTGATTGATTAGTTGCGGATGATGGCTATCATGATGTCGAAAGCCTCCCGGTTGTAGTTCTGGTTTGGCATTCGGCCCATGATAGACCGCTGAACCAAGTCGTGAAAGACTTGGTAGTGAGGAGCGAATCTTTCTTTCATCCCGTGGTCTTTGACCGGTACGATGGAAGAGGAGAAGATATGGGTGAAGTCTTCCTTAGCCGGAAAGAATGGCGTTGGAAAGTCAGAGAAACCTTCGGTTGGAAGGTGAAAGAAGGCGGCAAATTGATCTTCTGTAAGCCGAAGAAATTGTCTGTCGATGATGGTCTGAATGCTACCATCGTCTAGAATATGCCCATTGTTGAAAAATTCGCATACTTCCTCTACGAGGATGGTGTTTGAGCCTTCAAGGAATCCCTGAAGCCCCGATTCTATGAGCAGTTGGAAGATGAAGTCCTGATACCGACTATCTTTTACGTCTTCGAAGTTGACGATGAGAGTGTTTCTCAGATCAGCAGACATTTTTGAGGAAGAGAATGAGAAATCGACAGGAGTTCTTTTTGAATTTTCAAATTTTTTAGAGAGAAAGATGAAGGAGGCGTGTTTTTGAAGATGCAGGATTGAGCCCCTTTTTATAGCTTGAGCGGTTGGATGCATTAAATGAGGATATTTTAGAAAAATCAGACCGTTTATGTCTGGTCATTAATGTTTTGTAAATTTTCAAGAGAATAAAGGCATGTCTAGTCAAGTCGAATCAGGCATGCTTCTTGAAAATGAAGATTTCTGTTTCCAAGAGTGATTCGATTTGATTTGATACGGCGCATTAAATGTTGATCATTTATGATTTTTAGATTTTAGACTAAAGTGGAGGGAAATGATCTTCATTAATTCATGGTACCAAACCGGTAGTACAACAAAATTACCGGTTTGGGAAAGAGATAAAGGACTAGAGATAATTTAAACATTAGATGACCCAGCCGCTTGATTCCTCTTTGCTTTGGCTGCTTCTCATCGGTCGATCAGCTCTTGAACTCTCTCCTTAGTGAGCACGTGCTTTGGATGGAGGGTTACGAAGGGTCCGGAGTGGATGTCCAGACTGACACAGAAACCGCTTAGCTGAGGAGCGTAGCCGTTTTTGTTTGAAAGGAGCATCTTCTTCAGGTTGCTGAAGATGATCCAGGACCAATTAACCGGTGTCCCAACCGTAACAGCGATCATCATCTCGAAAAGCCTTTGGGTGTAGTAATAGCTTTTCTCTCTGCCCAAGATGGACTTTCCCAGAATCTCACACAAAAGCTGGTACTTGTGAGAGAGTTGGCTTTTAGCACCCCAGGGTTTAACCGGGATGTCAGAGTTGGAGAACCGATGACACATTTCTTCCATGGTCACCGGAGGGTAGGTTAAATCGGTTACCCCTTCAGTGGGCAAACCGCAGTATTCAGCGAAATCCGTCTCGCTGAATAGAAATGACTGACCGTAAATTTGTGCAACGATTATGTCTCGATGCACCTCCTTTGCGGTCTGGAAGAATTCTTTGACTACTAGGTAGTCGAGAATGAATCTGTTTTCGAGAAACCCTCTTAGGCCGCTTCTTTCAACGGCTAAGAACATTTCTCTAACCTCATGATCTTTGTATTGGTAGATTGAGTTGAAATCAGCCAATAGAATTTTCTTTGCTAGAGAGTTGGAGTTCATGTTTTTGAAATAGTTTAAGCTCAAGACTGTTTTGTGAATAGTGAACTTTGTGAAGATTTGTGAAGATTTAAGGGTGGTTTATATAGCCAGGGGTTCGGCTAGATTAGTAGGTTAAGCATGCTCGATGATGTCATCAATTAGTTAATAGGCTTTAACTTGTTGAAGTGTATAATGTCTTATTTCCAATGCAAAACTAATTATTGCCAAGATATTCATGATGACAAAAATCTATTGACAAGATGTGAGTCTCCCTCTCTTGATGATGGACACATGTCGTCATCTCGATTGCGGTAGACTGTTTTTATTTATTACAGGCTTCATTTCTCAAAGTATGCATGAAGACTCAGTTAGTCATCCCAGGTTAACCGGAAAAGTTCATTCCATCAAAACTAGAGTGCATTTGTACTGAGCGGTTTTCCATGACCGGTTTTAGTTGGATATTTTGTTCCGATTGTGAAGAAATGTTGAGTCACGTCAACATTTGTTCAAATTTGGATTAAATATATCCACTTCTACCAGATCATTTCAACCATGTAGTAAGTATACACGTGATTTTACGTCATGAAGTAATCAGGCATAACCGGAGACTTCCTCCTGGTTAGCATTCTTGAATTTTCAATGGCCTATTTGAATATGGTTTGAGAAGCGAGAGCTTCTCCCGGAACACATATCCCGGTTTCTCATTATTATGTGTTTAAGCAATATGCATGCATGATCATGATATAAGTTGCTTAACATCAGTAATTCCCAGAATATTTCTAAAGTGAGAAAACTTAGCTTCCTGTAGCGGTTTTGTGAAGATGTCCGCTACTTGTTTCTCGGTCGAGGCATATTCTAACCGGATGTGTTTCTCCTAAACGTGTTCCCGGATGAAATGGTGTCTTATATCAATGTGCTTTGTTCTTGAGTGCAACACGGGATTGTATGTAATCGCTATCGCGCTGGTGTTGTCACAGAATATTGGAGATTCCTTGGCTTCTACACCGAAGTCCCTTAGTTGTTGTTGGATCCAGAGGAGTTGTGCACAGCAGCTTCCGGCTGCTATATACTCTGCCTCTGCGGTTGATGTTGCAACTGAAGTCTGTTTCTTGCTGCTCCAGGTGACTAACCGGTGACCTAGGAACTGGCAGGTTCCACTAGTACTCTTTCTATCAATCTTGCATCCTGCGTAATCAGCATCTGAGTAGTTTATGAGGTTGAAATTTGAGTCTTTCGGATACCAAAGTCCCACTTCTTGAGTTCCATTCAGATATTTTAAAATTCTTTTGGCCGCAGTATAATGTGATTGCTTTGGATTGGCTTGGAATCTTCCGCATACCCCGACCGCAAACAAAATGTCAGGTCGGCTGGCTGTTAGATAGAGCAATGATCCAATCATTCCTCTATATGCTGTGATGTCAACGGCTTGACCATCCTCATCTTTGTCTAGTTTTACGGAAGGACTCATTGGCGTAGCCGCTTCAGCGCATGTATCCATTCCAAATTTCTTCAATAGCTCGGCTGTATACTTCGGTTGGCTTATGAAGGTTCCGGCTTCAATCTACTTAACCTGACGTCCTAGGAAGAAACTTAGTTCTCCCATCATACTCATTTGAAATTTGTCAGTCATCATCTTTGAAAATTTATCACATAATTTTGGATCGGTTGATCCGAAAATAATATCATCGACATAAATTTGAACGAGTAATATCTGTTCCTTTCTCTCAAATTTAAAAAGTGTTTTGTCTACTGAACCTATTGTGAATTTGTGATCAAACAAGAATTGTGTTAGTGTATCGTACCAAGCTCTTGGAGCCTGTTTCAAACCGTAGAGGGCTTTGTTCAGCCGGTAAATATGGTTTTCGTGTTCTGGGTTTTTGAAACCTGGAGGTTGATTAACATATACCTCTTCATTTACTTTACCGTTTAGAAAAGTACTTTTAACATCCATTTGAAAAACTTTGAAATTTTTGAAAGCTGCATATGCTAAAAATATTCTAATGGCCTCGAGTCTAGCTACAGGGGCAAATGATTCTTCAAAATCAACGCCTTCTTCCTGTTTATAGCCTTGAGCCACTAACCGGGCTTTGTTCCTCGTAACTAAACCGTCTTCATTGAGTTTATTTCTGAATACCCATCGTGTTCCTATAACCGGTTTATTTTTCGGTCTAGGGACTATGTACCAGACTTTATTTCTCTCAAACTCGTTTAATTCCTCTTGCATTGCTAGTATCCAATCGGGATCTGACAATGCTTCATCCACCTTTTTCGGCTCAATTTGTGATATGAAAGCTGAGTTTTCATAGTGTTCCAAATTTTGTTGCCTAGTTCGGACGGGTGAGGATATGTTACCTATTACTAGTTCAATAGGATGATTTTTGTTCCTTTTGAGGTTTATCCGAGACGTGTCTATCAAGCTTTCGGTTGGCTGATCAAGGTTAGACTGATCGGTAGGTTGAATAGAGTCAGACCGACCGATTTCTTCAGTAGAAACTGAAGAGTCAACTTTCTGCAGTAACGCAGCTTGAGCAGGCTGAGGTTCAGCATCAACCGCTTGGTCATTGACAAATCGTCTAAAAACCGGAACCTCGTCTTCATCATCAGAATAGATATTGAAGTTTTCCATTCTGTTGTGAAGATCGAAAGGTAATGTAGTGTTTCGTTCAACCGATTCATCGAAAACAACGTGGACTGTTTCTTCAACTGTTAAAGTCCTAGTATTGTATATCCTGTAGGCTTTATTTACAGCTGAATATCCCAACATTATTCCCTCATCGGATTTAGAATCAAAAGCGGTCAAGTAATTCTTGTCGTTGTTGTGAACAAAACATTTACTACCAAAAATTCGAAAATACCGTATGCTTGGAATTCGATCATAGTATATTTCAAAAGGAGTTTTGGAAAAGCGTTTAGATACTAAAGATCGGTTTTGTGTGTAGCATGCGGTGTTGATAGCTTCAGCCCAAAACTTTTGAGCAATACCCAAATCAGCTATCATTGACCTTGCGGCTTCCTTGAGAGTTCGGTTTCTTCTCTCAGCCAGGCCGTTTTGTTGAGGGGTTCTGGCACTAGACAACTCGTGTCTAATACCGGAATCATCAAGAAAAGTTGTTAAATTGCTGTTTATAAACTCAGTTCCTCTATCACTTCTGATTTTGTTTACTCGAATATATTTTTCATTTTGTATTCTCAAAATCAATTTGATCAGGTTTGGAGTTGCTTGATTTTTAGAAGCTAGAAATGTTACCCAAGTAAATTTAGAATAGTCATCAATAACTACCATAGTATAATGCATGCCTCCTAAACTAGTTACTTTAACCGGACCAAACAAATCCATATGCAAAAATTCTAAACACCGTTCAGATTGATAGTTTCCTTTACTTTTGAAAGATGACTTTATTTATTTGCCCATTTGACATGCAGCACATACTTTATCTTTTGAGAACTTAACATTTGGAAAACCGTGAACTAGTTCCTTGGAACATATGAAGTTAATTGTTTTGAAATTCAAATGATTTAGCCGTTTATGCCAAAGCCAGTTTGGATCATTTCCGGCTATCATGCACACAGGTTTTTCAAAATGGGTTTTCCAATTAAGTTTGTAAATATTTCCCATTCGGTTACCGGTTAAAAGGATATCATTTTCCTGATTCTTAACTAAACATGTATTCTTATGAAATTCAACTTTGTAACCCACATCGCACATTTGACTTATGCTCAATAGATTAAAACGCAGTTCTTCTACCAGTAATACATTATTTATGGATAGGTTACCATGGACAATCTTACCCTTTCCCACGGTTTTACCTTTTGAGTTGTCACCGAATGTTATGATTGCTCCGGTTTCATACTTGATGTCGGTTAATAGCTCATTGTTGTCGGTCATATGTCTTGAACATCCGCTGTCCAGATACCATTCCGAGTTCTTTAGCCGGTTGCTTCTCCTAACCTGCAAAAGAAAATTATTTACACCTTTTTGGTACCCACATTCAGTTGGGTCCATGGTTGATTAGTCCCTTTGGAATCCAGACTTGAATAAGTCGGATCACTTTCCCGGTATCTGTTCTTATAATGTTTGGCTTAACTTCTTGACCGTTGCTCAAGAATGCCTTATGTTGTGGTGAGATTCTCTAAGACCGAGATCTGTTTGTTTTGTTTTGTTTCCGGTTGACTTTCCTTCTCTCAGGATGAAGCCAGTTTTCCGATTCAGTCGGACTTACATATTTAAGTTCTTCTTACGGTTTTAAGTCATTTTCGGTTGTTGAACTCTTGACAAATCTTATGAATGGAAGATTGTCTTTCGTGAGTTTCATCCCGTTAGGTTGTTTTGATTCGTTTTGTTTATTTGGTTCGTAACCGATACCAAATCTACATTTAGGATGTCTTTTATAATTACACATTTGTTTTACGGCTTGACGAGATCTCTCCCACGCAGCCGTAACATACAGTGCTCGTTCATCGGTTTCATTTACCGGTTGAACTGTCTCTTTATTGTTTAAGGACAGTTCATCTGGTTCATACACTGCGGTTTCACATGTTTTAACAGTGGTACTACTTGACTCTACGGTTTTAGGTTCTACCGGAGTCGGTATGTATGCAGATATGTTTCTGAATTCAGCGATCATTTCATTTAGTGCGGAAATCAAATCTTCTTTAGTAAACTCATCAGAAGAGAAATCAAATACCTCTTCGTCGTTTGCCATGAAACATGTTACCCTTTCTTCATTGTCTTCGTTGTCGAAGTACGCTCACTCGCTTCAACCGTCGGATGCGATGAGTGCTTTCTGAATCTCCTTCCCTTCGTCGGCATGCTGGTCATTGTTTCTCTTATAGTCGCTCCGTTGGTTATCATTTCTTCGGTAGTTGTTCCCTTGGTAGTTGTTACCCTGGTACCGGTTGCTTTGATAGTTGTTGCCTTGATAATTACCTTCCGGTTTTCTGTCGTCTCTCCTCGGTTTTCTACATTCTGACCTGAAATGTCCAAAACCGTCATAGTTATAGCATCTTTTATTTGATTTATCTACGTAATTATAATTAAAGTTGTTGTTAGATGGTGGCTGGCTCTTCTTCATGAATCTCCCAAATTTTTGAGCTAACATCGCCATCACATCTTCACTAATCTGGTCAGCGTTTTTGACTGGAGCCGGAACGGTTGATACTTGGACCGCCGGTTCCACCGATGTAACCAAAGCTCTGGTTGCGGTTGACGTGGATGCTTCATCTTCGATCCGAGACTTAATCTCGAACTCGTAGGCTTTTAGATCCTCAAACACATCATGCAATTTCATCTGCCCGAGGGTGCTTGATTCCCTCATCACCATGGTCTTGATATCCCATGTGCTCGGTAGTGATCTTAAGGCTTTGATGATTACTTCTCGGTTGTCATACTTCTTTCTGAGTGTTTGAAGCTCGTTGACCACACTGGTGAACCGGTTACTAAATTCCTTCATGTTTTCCCCCGGTTTCATCCTGATGTTTTCATATTTCAGTGTAGCCACCAAGATTTTGTTCTCCTTTGTTCTTTCGTTTCCTTCATGGATCTGAATGATCGTTTCCCAGGCTTCCTTTGCATTATCGCAGTCTGATATCTTGTTCAAGGTGTTATCATCTATAGCCTTATAGATGTGCCTCATGCAATGGTTGTCCAGATTACTCCGTCTTCGAACTTCATTTGTCCATTGGTCTGACTCCTTGTTGATCTTGATCGGTCCTTCTTTCAGGACTCGGCTCATCTCATCATCTAACGTGATCAGATGTAAATACATCTGTTTCTTCCAACTGCTAAATGCTTCACTGTTTAGCATTGGCGGCTTGTCGCTGTGGGTCATGCTTCCCATCTTCTTCAGTTGCTTGAGTGCTAAGAACCTCGCTCTGATACCACTTGTTAGGATCGGGGACACCCTTGGAGGACCGGGGTGTTTCCGGTTTTAGGAAGGGTGGCCTCTTACAACACACACAACACTTTGGTGATAGACTGGTTAGAGACTATGACCGTTCTCAGCACTTCGCAAACTGTCACAGACTCTTGAAACGGGTTCAAGGGCGGAAATGTCTGTTTCAGTCTGAAGCAACGTATGCGACTTAGATGATGTTTAGAAGGAGTCGGTTTTAGATGGAGAGTATGGACCGGTTTTTTGGTTTAAAGAGTAAGATTGTTTTGTTTTGTGGTTAGATTAAGTGAATAAGTGGGAAATAAAGGAAATGACACGAGACAAGATTTTTATGGATGTTCGGAGCAAACCCTCCTACGTCACCCCTTCTTCTCAGGTTATGAGAAGGATCTCAACTAACTTTCAAAGTTACAACAATAACACTGTCGGTCGAGCCCAACTCGCTACTCGCCGGTTACACCAACTCACTCTTGATTTAATACACAACACAATACAAACACACACAGACAAAGCTTCCAGTTTATGACACACTGGTTTTGGATCGTTCGTAGGATTTTATCTCTCTAAGATTTTTTAACTTATCGCTTGCTTTCGTATGTTCGTGTTCGCTCTGATGCGATTAATGAGGTCGCTTCATCTTCCTTTTATAGTAGATGAGATCTCAATGGTCATTTTCTTCTCTCACCGTGGGATTGGTTGATCCAGCATCAAGCCGGTGCAGGAAGGTTACTTGCACGTTTCACCTTCCTCAACACTTGGCAAGCATGCAAGGATTCCTCAGGAAAATGTGACGTTGCCGGTTTGCAGATTCGGACACGTGTCAGGCATGCACCTTCCGGTTGTCAACATCGGATCAGTAAATCATCATTGCTTTCCTCGCATGCTTCTGATCGGATCTTATCTTCTTTTATCCCTTCGAGACACGTCTATTTCGTCATATTACGTCATCTCTGTAGATTGTAGTTTCCGGTTTTGTTTCTTACATAATATAGTCCGGCTGGAATGTGAACTTTGTCTTTGCTAGCCGGTCTCTTGAGAAAGTTAAAAACCGGTTCCTCTGATCTTAACTTGATCACTTGGAACAGGATTTCTTTGAAGTGTTTCAACAGCCGGTTCATGAGGCTCCAGCCGGTTTATACGATTTGATCTGTTCCTGCACATAGAGGTTATCAACTGTTTAGTTTTTCTAGCCGGTTCCAAAAATTAACTTTACTTAATTTTTCTTATCATATATATTAATTATTTTCCGTTATAAATGTTGACTTGACTGCATTAATTTTTCTATATTTCTTTATAAAGTGAGATAATGCACATACGTCGTCCGGAAGTAGAGTGATTACCAGTATTGATAACATTCAACAGAAAATGACCAAATAATAGAAATTGTGATATAAAAAAATATTGTCCACAAATAAATAGTTTCTTGAACATATAAATTAAGATAAATCCTCTTAAAACAAATCAAACCAGAAAAATAGTACTATTTAAAGAAAAAATAAGTTGGATCAATCAAATTCTCATTTACAACCATTATTATCATTTTAATCTTATATCACCATATCTCTTCTTTTAATTTTTTCATCCCCACATATATATCAACACCAATAACTATTATTATTTTAGTCTTATACCAACATATCTTTAATCCTTCAATTATTTTAGTCTAATCGCATCATATACTCTCCTTCATCATTGTCATACTCATTTTAGTCTTATATACCACCATAATGACCATTGTCATTTTAGTCTTATACCAACATAATTTAATCCTTAAACTTTTTTCTTATATCACCATATATTCTCTTTCACCATTATCATAATTTTAGTCTTATATACCACCATAATGATCGTTGTGAAAGGATCGGTGGCACCAATAGTGACAGGGGTCTAACTATTGATAACAACTTCTTGAAAACGGTTTGATAGAAATTCTATTAGGAATTAATATCACTTTCTATTCTTCACAAACCCTTGAAAACTCTTGAAATGATTCAAGTGCGGAAACGTTTGCTCAGGTTGGAAGCTAAGAACCAATGAAGAAAAAGATGACAGAATGTAAATGACACAACAATTTATTTATGGATGTTCGGAGCAAACTCTCCTATGTCACCCCTTCTTCCAACCACTGGAAGGATTCACTATACTTTTCTTTGAATCAAATACAGTTTCAGTGCTAGCTAAATGTTGAACAGAATAGACTATATTCAACTTACAGAAGGTTTAAGAATATCACTCAACTAGACAAGGTTTTGATTATATCTCTCTCTTGATGTACAAACTCAGTAAGTAAACATGTGAGTGATTCGTAAGGTTGATTGTGAGTCCAGCATCTAGTCCGTTGTCCTTGAAGATCTTTAAATAGAGAACAAGTACCAACGGTCGAATCTTATGCATTTAAACGTGGCAAGAACCCATTGGAGAGCCCCCATAGTACACAGGTACAGCAGACACTGTGCACAAAGATCGTGGTTGTACCAATCTGGTAGTGCGCCGAATATTCTTCTAGGATTGTCCTGCAAGAAACAATTAATGGGAAGAATAATTACTTATGTGGCATTCATTCATTGGATACAACTGACTGTCGTACTAATCTGCACGGATTAGTGGAGCAGAAGTAGCGTACAACTAGATGATCGTGGGTAGAAAAATATTGACTTCAAGCAACTGCTGAAGCGAGGCATTAAAAGTGCTCCATTAGACTTCCAAGTCTAATGAAGTTAGACGCCCCCGTTTAATAGCAGAATCCATTAAACCACCAAGTTTAATGGAGTTAGACAACACGTCTAACTACGTGTCCCTTCAGACTAATCTGAAGGAGTTAGACTCCCTACATCTAACTTTCATCTATTAGAAGGCACATCTAAGTACGTGTCTGTTAGACTGCACGTCTAACTACGTATCTGTTAGACTGCACGTCTAACTATGTGTCTATTAGACTACACGTCAAATTACGTATCTGTTAGACTATACGTCTAACCACGTATCTGTTAGACTGCACGTCTAACCACGTATCTGTTAGACTGTACGTCTAACCACGTGTCTATTAGACTACACGTTTAACTACGTGTCTATTAGACTACACGTCTAATTATGTATCTGTTAGACTGCACATCTAACTACGTGTCTGTTAGACTGCACGTCTAACTACGTGTCTGTTAGACTGCACGTCTAACCATGTATCTATTAGACTGCACATCTAACCACGTATCTGTTAGACTGCACATCTAACTACGTGTCTGTTTGACTACATGTCTAACCATGTATCTGTTAGACTGCACGTCTAACTACATGTACGTCTAATAACAAACACGTCTAATGAACCTGATACAAGTTAAGTCTAACTTAGCATGTTTTGATGCACCTGCACAAAAACAATTAGACGGCTTAGTTTCATTCTTATTTAAGTTTTACACAAGTTCATCATCAAAATACCGTTAGTCAAAATAATTTGACCCTTATTAAAAATAATTTAACCCGATAATTTCCCCCTTTTTGATGATGTTAAAAATTTGCATAATTAATTAGATAAGATAAGCACCCATCAAATTAAAGAAAGAGTGATACTCGTTCTCAAACTATAGAAATAATTCCAAAAACCAATATTCCAAAAACCAAATTCAAACACCTACAAAAGATAGTTTAAAAGAAGAGATATTATTGATCTTCCCTTTTCACGATTGGGTAGTTGTATCCTTCACCAGACATGAGATATTGAAATGGAGGGAGATAAGGGCCACCACGACCATCTCTTCCATCGCTTCCACCACTTCCACCACCACGGTCATTACTGCGACATCCACCTCTTTTGGTTGGTCTGCAACCTCTTTCATCAACTTGTTTTCTTTTGGATCTGGTGCCGGTCGAAACACCTCCTCTACTGCTTTCACCTCCTCTTCTTGAACTTCCTTCCCCCTTTTTAACATTATGAACGTCAAGGGAACTGAGGTTCTTCATTTTATCAGGGGTAGCTTTAGTATTTTCAGCGTCTTGAATTTGTCTTGCAAAGGAATCAGCTTGTTCCATTCGCTCGGCATTGGATCTATTCATATGACCTTGAACCTCAACCATTTGATTTTGAACCAAACTCACTCCGGCCATAACTTCTTGATGAAGTTCAATGGTGAATTACCTTTCTCAATCAAGCATTTCGGACTGCCTATTGAAAAAGTTCTTTTTGAATTTGGAGTAGGTTTTGTTGAGGATGTTGATCTCATATGAATTCCTCTTCATAGTCTTCTCCATTTCTTTATGAGTTTCAACGAGAGAGGCAAATTCCTTCTTGTTTCATCTTTAATTCTTTTCGATACTCATCATTTTGGATTGCAAGTCCAAAACATTATTCTGAAGAGTGCTCATCATTTCTTTCATAGACTTTAATAGCTTTGCTCCTTCAACGAATGTTCCTTCATTTTATGAGACTTCAAGAGATTCGGCGGGAGCGGTCTGAATAGGACTGTCATGAGTGTGAACCTGTAGCGTCTGCTCTGGTTCATCCGCCTCAGAAGAGTCTTTAGACTTATCTTCATCTTCTAGAATCTCTTCACACACCTTGTGAATCTGATTAGATGGTCCGTCAGAGTGAAGAGGAAGGTCAACAACATTCTCATAGATATTCGCAGCTGTAATCTTCGGAGTTGATTGAGGAATAGGTGAATAGGGGATAAAGCATTGAGACAGAGGGAGATCTTCTGATGACGCATCATTATTGTCTTGTTCTCCTTCAGTGGAAGAACTCTTATCAGATTTTTTTCCTTTGAGGGTTCCCCCTAAGAACGTGCTTCGATAGGCTGACTGGCTTCAGCCTCCTTTACTGGAGATGCCTCTATTTCAAGAACAGGGGATTCCATCATTTCTTCTTCTTGATTAGCATTTGGTTGAACGGGTTCAACACTGATCTCTTCTTCTTCAATTATCAGATCAGGTTGAATTGGTTCCTGAGTTTGTTCAATTTTGGGTTAGGTCATAACGCGTTTTTCTTTAACAGATAAATTTCCCAGTTCAATGAGATGAGCAGCGGCTTGCTCATCTTCTTGGGTAGAATAAGACCAAAATCTTCAGAAAGTTTCATTGGATCGTCTTCATCTGAAGAGTTACCGAATGGATTTACCCTTGAGCAATCTGCTTCATGAATGTACCTAAATACGATTAAGATATAGTCCTGCATAATTTCATCAAGTTTCTTCAAAGCCTTCTCTTATGCATCCACATTTCTCGCCATTGGATTGAAATTGGTTTTTCTTTCTTCGAGAACTGGAAAAAGAGCCCGACCTCTGAGATTGGCTTCAACCAGCTCCTTTCATTTTCGAGCTTCATAAACCTCAGAAGTTTTAGCCCATTTCAGGACTCTCTTTTCTATTTTGATCAACTTCAATCATTTTTCGCTTATTCTTCTTCCTTTGATGACTTGATCATACCTGTTGGACATTCTGTTCATAACCCAGGTATCAAAGATATTGATCTTCGTAGCAGCTTTTACGTTGGCATGATCCAATATCAAGTTTACAATACATGTTGTCTTTGAGACCTTCTCATTAGAATTGGTTGCAATTGCCTTGCCCTTTCCAATAACCTCAATAGGTTTTGAAGTGGGCCTCAGTTCTCCGATAGTTATGCCAGCAACTCTTCTGGTGGCTCTCATTATCTCATGAGTAGTTAGGGGTTTTGCAAAGAGCCCAGACAGAACGTTAGACTGGACTATCTTTCCTGTCACTACGGACTCTACTTGAACTCATTTGGATACTGGTGGCTCTTCATTTGGCAAAGAAAGAGCTTGTTCAGACATGACAACAGTAGCAGGGGTATGAACGGCATCCTGCTCTATTTCGGCAATAACTGTAGCTTCAGTAGCTACAAGATCAGTTTGACAGACAGGGGATGGACTCCTGTCAAGATTTTCAAAGTTCGGACCAACTGACTCAACAGTTGGCCCGACAGCATATTCTACTACAGGAACAGAAATAGATACATCTCGTTCCAACACAGGAACATTAAACTTAGGCACTTTGACCTGAGATGGAGTAGGGGTTACCTTAGATGATGATTTCAAAGACGTAGACGCCCTAGGCGCCTTTGACTTTTATCCTCTAGAAATAGAGGGCTTTGCTGGCTTTCTTAACTGGCTTGCAGGGGAAGACAGAGGAGACATCAGTATAGCAGCAAGTGTAGAAGGACCTTGCTTTACTTTGGAATCAACTACCCCAGAGTCTTTCTTCGAAGAGCTTTTCTGGCTAGTAGAACTAGCCTATGATTCGTTCATTGTTTTTGCTCTTTTAGCTTCCGTCAAAAGAATAGACGCAGACAGTTGCTTAGAATGGGTGACGGATCTTCCTCCCGTCTGTTGGCTCGACGCGCTAGATAGAGACTCCTTGGAGATATTCATTCGAACGAGAGTGTTGGCGACGGTGAAGACGTTGAACACCCGGCTAGAGTTAATAGGCTCTATTCCCCCATAGGAACCCTTAAGTGTTCCAGCAATTGGCTGAGTTGAGCAGCAAAGCTCACACTTTCTTTATTTTTGGATTCAATCGTCGCGCATAGGTTTAAGAAGATTGTTAAAGCCCAGTTAACCTGAATACCCTTGGAGATGGCCGTCATATAGTCAAAACGATCCTGACTATAGAGATGAAAGGATCCCGCTCTTCCTTGAAGAGCCTTTGCAACAACAACATTCAACAGGATGAAATTGGATATGAGAACCTTCTTACTCCCATTTAATCTTATTTCTGAACCGTCGGATGAGAAAACAGTCTTCATTTCCGCAATAATATTTGAAGGAAGGTTCAGATTGAATGTGTGGCCCTCTGATGGAAGTTAGAAGAACTCCGCATAGGACGCCTCATTGAAGGAAATAACTGTGTTGTTCACCGTTGCCGTGATAGAATCGCCAACCATGGTTTCCAATTTAAGGAACTCCCAGACTTTCTTCTTGTAGAAGATGAACGGCCCGCCGAAGTACTTCCCGAGACTAGAGTACTCCAGAGATCTGAAGACGTCGACCACCTCATGTTGATCAAACGTATACACAGAGGGAAAATCCACCTGCAAAGTATATTGTCCGAGAGTGATTTTTTTGTTGCCCATTTTGAGAGAAGATGAACAGACACAAGATGAACAAAGGTTTTTAGAGAGAAGTTTTGATAAATCTAAGGTTCTTGAGAGATTTGTGAGTGAAAAAACGTTTCAATCACATGCAAGATGCCCTTAAATAGAATTCTAAGAGACGCATGGCTTAACCGTCTCTTTTCCTAAGGGTATGACCCATTAATTTATGTTAGACGTCTTTTTCCACAAAGTCATAATTAATTTTGGGGGTATATAAGTCATTCTATCTTAACTTGAAAGAGACGTGTCTTCATGTTATTTGAAGATGACTATTTTTATGTTTGATCGGGAAAATTAGATGACAAGACATGTGGGACAGCTGTCCTTGATTAGTCTAATACACACGTAGTTAGAAATTTTTCTTACATCTAGAATCTATGAGATCTAAATGTCTATTAGACGCATGAGTCTATTAGACGCATGCATCTAATCACGTGTCTTATAGACGTCTTACGTCTATTAGACGTCGACATCTAATTACGCATGAACAACACGTATTAGACGTGTGTTTAGTTAGACGTGAGCTTCCAATTGCTCTTGTCTTATAAATGTCTAACCGTCTATTAGACGTCAGCGTCTAACTGCACAGGTTATTAACCAAGACACATTGACTTAGATGCATAGAGTGTGTAAATAAAAATACGTCTAAGTACGTGCTTTTTTTTAGACGACCCCGTCTAATAGACCGATTAAAGCATTTTGTCCGCGTGCATCTTTATTTTCACAATACGTTTCCCTTTCAATTTACAAAATGAATAGAAAATGTTTTAAGGTCCTTAAGACCAAAAATATTCTTAAAACATAAAACCCTTAGTCCTTAGGAATGACAAGGGCCATTGTTGATCTTCTATAATAAAAGGAATAATGATAAATTTAAGACTATGGTTGGAGCGATTTTTCAAATTTAGGACACTTCTAATATTTTATCATTTATAGAACTCTCCTTTCCTTGTTTAATTATATTTAAAACTTCCACTAACGCCGTTAACTATTTAACATTAATTTGATTTTTTATTTATTTATTTATTTATTATTATTTAACCTAAATCTTTTATTTATTTCTTTTCTTCATAAGACTGGGTCCGCACAGGATTCGGCAACCAACAAGGCGACCGACCTTCTTCATCAGTGTCTTCTTCATCAACTGTTTGCTTCCTTGCTTCCTTTATTGACCGGTCTTTCCTTGCTTCCTTCATTGACGGGTCTTTCCTTGCTTTCTTCATTGACGGTTCTTCTCCGTCATCTGTTCTTCTTACATCTGTATATTTTCTTAGGGTTCATTATTCTGCAAAATGAATGGGATCCCCAAAATGAATCTATTTGTATTTATAGTCCGACCCAAACCAAGTTCATTGATAACAAAATCAACTTGCTCCATTTTCTCATTATTTGATAATTTCCCAGGAAGGCGGGGCAAGGTATGTTAATGTTTCTAGAACTGTAAGATGGGGATAGAGAACATCGTCCTGCGAAACGAATCTGATCTTCCGTTTCATTGATCCGGTGAAAGGGCGTTCATTGTAGGTAATAGTACCGGAGATTTTTCCAGTGAGGTAACGGTCGGAAAGTGCAGTGAGGAGTATTGTTTTGCCGCTGCCGGATGGGCCAAGCATAGTCATGAGTTCGCCTGGTTTGACCATTCCTGTGACCTCATTGAGTACGGTGTTGGTGGATTTCGGTGAAGAAGAGAGGTTAATTATGTAGGCCACATCTTGAAACTGTAGAGAAATTGTAAATTAGTTTTGAAAATGTTTGAATTAGAGAAATAGTAAAGTAAAGATTGTACCTTTAGGGTGATTAGGCGAAGGGATGCTTTTAGAATTGGATGATCTAAATTAAGATCGGTTGTTTTTGGTAAAGGGGATATTGGGTTTGCATGGATGAAGTAGGTTCCATTGTCGGTCGGATGGTTGTTGGGTTGGATGGGTGATGATATTGTTGAATGGGATAATTAATGTTAAATAATAATGAAGAAATAAATAAAAGATTTAGGTTAAATAATAATAAAGAAAGAAAGAAAAAAATCAAATTAATGTTAAATAGTTAACGACGTTAGTGGCAGTTTTAAATATAATTAAACCAAGAAAGGAGAGTTCTATAAATGATAAAATATTAGGAGAGTCCTAAATTTGAAAAATCGCTCCAACCACATTCTTAAATTTATCATTATTCCCCTAGAATAAATACTCAGAAGAGTACGCTACGTGCTTCCTTCCTGCAGCTTCCCTGTATCACCTACACAAGAGAATATTTACAAACTTTGGTACCCACATTCACTTGGGTCATCGATCAATCAGTCCCTTAGGAATCCATATTTGATTTATTTTGATGGATTTCTCATTTTGTGTTGTAATTAGTGCGTATGATTTTGACTTAGCAAACGCCTTCCTACTAGCCACTGATCCCTTAGCTTTTGAAGATGAATTTCTTTTAAAACTTCTTGACTTTTGAAGATTTCAGACTTACTGATTGCATCTAACTTAATTTTCAGTCAGCTAACAGTCGGCGGAACATAAGTGATTTCATTCTTCAAAGTTAACTCCTCATGGATTGGATCAGATTCAATGTCAATTAGGCTCCCTTTGACAAAACTTATTGGCTTAAGCTTGTCAGTTGTTGAGTTTAACTTTTTGTAGGACTAGTTTGGGTCATCGCTATCAAATCCTAAACCGGATTTAGATCCAACAGGCTTCAACAGACTAATATGATATTTGACAGGTTCTCCAGACCTTATCCAAGCACTAACAACATAGTTTAACGTTTTGTTTTCAGAAGAAATAGTTTGAATATGTTCCTTGAGCATCTCATTCTCAGATGAGATATCGACTTTGTCATTTTCAAGAGTTTTTTATTCTAGAGTTTGATATAAAACAGATTGAGATACTTTAGATGAAGACTTTATTTCATTTAGGGATTCTTCTAGCTTTCTGTACTCTATGACCATGTCATGTAGTGCAGCTACCAGTTGTTCCCTTAAAAAACTTTTAGAAGAAAAGTCAAATACCTCAGATTCCTGAGTTTCTTCTTCTCTTGCCATGAAGCAAGAGACCTCTTCATCATCACTTTCGCTGGATAAAAAGTATGAATCATTATAGTTCTGTTTGTTCTTCCCGTCCCCTGTCAAAAGAGCATTCAGCTCCTTTTCTTCATCCTTCTTCTTCTCATCACATTTCGGCTTCCGAAATTCCGATTGGTAATGACCTAGAATGCCACAGTTAAAACACTTAACATTTGCTTTTTATTTTTTACTATAATTTGAATTTGAAGATCTTGAGTTAGAGTTACTCTTCTTCATGAAGTCGCCAAACTTCTTCACGAAAAGAGACATGGCATCGCTGCTGAGCTGCTGGGCAGCTGTCTTCACATCAGGAGCAGCTGGTGACTCTTCAGCAGTCACCAAAGCTTTGGCAATGATGATGGATGAGGGTTGATCTTCTTCACTCCTTGAGTTCAACTCTAACTCATAGGCCTTGAGATCAACAAACAAATCGAAGAGCGAGATCTTGTTGAGGTCTTTGGAATCTCTCATAGCCATCGTCTTTATGTCCCATTCCCTTGGCAAAACATGCATGACCTTGATAGAAATCACCATGTTGTTATAGGTCTTGCCAAGAATGGATAGAGTGGAGACAACTTTGTTGAACCTTGTGTCAAACTCAGTCATTGTTTCTCCAGGACGCATTTTGAAACTATTGAACTATTGAGTGGCAAATGTGATCTTATTCTCCTTCGTTTGCTCATTGCCCTCACAAAGTTGGGTAAGTCTGTCCCAGATCTCCTTGGCAGTATCACACTCGATGATGTAGTTGAACATACTGTCATCAAGAGATTTGTATAGAACATCTAATGCCATGTTATTGAGGTTGTTTCTCCTCTTGTCTTCACTGGTCCATTCATATTTCTCCTTTTCAATTTTGATGGGACCATCTATGATAACAATCCACATATCATCATGAAGAGAGGAATGGTGAGCACGAACTAATTCTTCCACACAATATAATTTTCTCTTGAGAATGTGGGGATTGCGGTAGCACTAGCATCTTTGGTTATGGTCGACATTATTAGTGATAACTTGAGAATAGAAACATGGATCTAATACCAATTCAAAGGATCGGTGGCACTAATAGAGACAGGGGTCTAACTATTGATGACAGTTTCTTGAAAACGATTTGATAGAAATCCAGTTAGGGATTAATATCACTTTCTATTCTTCACAAACCCTTGCAAACTCTTGAAACGATTCAAGTGCGGAAACGTTTGCTCAGGTTTGAAGCTAAGAACCGATGAAGGAAAAGATGACAGAATGTAAATGACACAACAGTTTATTTATGGATGTTCGTAGCAAACCCTCCTACGTCACCCCTTCTTCCAACCACCGGAAGGATTCACTATACTTTTCTTTGAATCAAATACAGTTTCAGTGCTAGCTAACTGTTGAACAGAACAAACTCTGTTCAACTTACAGAAGGTTTAAGAATATCACTCAGCTAGACAGAGTGTTGAATTTATCTCTCTCTCTTCATGAACAAACTCAGTAAGTAAACAAGTGAACGATTCGTAAGGTTGATTGTGAGTCCGACAGCTCGTCCGTTGTTCTTGAAGATCTTTAAATAGAAAATAGGTACCAACGGTCGAATCTCCTGCATTGAAACGTGGCAAGCACCCATTAGAGAGCCCCCATAGTACACAAGTACAATAGACACTATGCACAAAGATCGTTGCCGTACCAATCTGGTAGTGCACCGAATATTCTTCTAGGATTGTCCTTCAAGGAATAATTAATGGGAAGAATATTTACTTATGTGGAATTCATTCATTGGATGCAACTGGCTGACGTACTGATCTACACGGATTAGTGGAGCATGAGTAACATACAGTTAGATGATCGTGGGTAGACGGATGCTGACTTCAAGCAAATGCTGAAGTGAGATATTAAATGTGCTCCATTAAACTGCCAAGTCTAATGAAGTTAGACGCCCCCGTCTAATAGCAGGATCCATTAGACCACCAAGTCTAATGGAGTTAGACGGCACGTCTAACTACGTGTCCCTTCAGACTAATCTGAAGGAGTTACACTCCCTACGTCAAACTTTTATCTGTTAGACGATACGTCTAACTACGTGTCTTTAGACTGCACGTCTAACTACGTGTTTGTTAGACTGCACGTCTAACTACGTGTCTGTTAGACTACACGTCTAACTACGTGTATGTTAGACTGCACGTCTAACTACGTGTATGTTAGATTGCACGTCTAACTACGTGTATGTTAGACTGCACGTCTAACTACGTGTATGTTAGACTGCACGTCTAACCACGTGTATGTTAGACTGCACGTCTACCACGTGTTTGTTAGACTGCACGTCTAACCACGTGTCTATTAGACTGCACGTCTAACTACTTGTACGTCTAATAACCAACACGTCTAATTAACCTGATTCAAGCTAAGTCTAACTTACATGTTTTGATGCACCTGCACAAAAACAATTAGACGGCTTAGTTTCATTCTTATTTAAGTTTTACACCAGTTCATCATCAAAATACCATTAGTCAAAATAATTTGAGCCAACACGTTGTCATTTTAGTTTTATACCAACATATTTTAATCTCATATATATACAAACCACCATTGTCAAATTCGCATTAGGAGACATTCGAACTCATGGTGTCATACATGAAATGTAAACACTTTAACTAATAAACCACTTATATATATATATATGAGAAAATAAAAAAATTAATTATTAGATATACAAAATTAATTATATATATATGTTTGATAAGAGAGAAAATAAAACTAAAATTAATTAAGAAAGATATATTATAGATATAGAGATTATATATATATATATATATATATGAGAGAAAAATTATTTAGAAGAAAATAGATATGAGATATTATACACTACAAGAATGAGGGTTTTTTGCGACGTTATTTATTGACGGATTTTCTGACGAATAAAAGATTTGTGACGGTATTTTCAATAAATAATGCTCTGACGGAAAAATGTGTGTCGGAATTATCTTGCGACAGATTTTTCAGTTTAACTTTTTCGACGAAAATTGTTTCGACACATAAACTTTTGCGATGGATTTTCCTATTTTTTCTTTTCAATTGGATTTTCGACGGAAATTTCCCCACCAATTAATTTATTGGATTATCCGTCACAAATTTTATTTTTTAAATTGTTTTATAATTAATTATTTTTAATATTATTTAAAATAAATACATTTAACTAAATGGAAAATTAAATATATTTAAAATAAGCTTATAACAAAATAATATAATCAATCCCGTTATTACATACTATTAAATTAAACCTTAAATACAAAGTTATTAAATCTAAAAACGTATTTTATAAATTTTAAATATCAAATGAAAATTTTAAAATGTTATTAATACTAACGTAGTTCATGAGCACCATCCATAAACGCCTTGAATTCTTGAAGCACCATATATTATATATAGTGGTGACAAAATAAAATTCAAACCTACAATTGAATTCAAATTAATAATTAGTTTAAACTCTTATACTGCTGTAAGAAAAAGTGCAAGACATAAAATATCTACCTCTTTTCAAATATATGGCATAAATAGAAAAGAAATAAACACTATTGAACAAAAAAATTATTTGTTTGGAACAATTTCGAGAATTGGCTACCTTGTATGTTGTATCTACATTGACATGGGAGAATAACCAAATTTATATTTTTGGAATGAGAATTAATTTTAAATAATTTTATGCATATATTGATGTAATGTTCATGTAATACTTACTTGAACATGTGCATTTCTTTCGGAAACAAATATTCAATGAAATCTTAAACCCTTGCTTTATTTTGACCTGTCAGAATAAGTATTTATATGGATTGAAAAATATTGTGAAAGAAATAAGTTCAAAGAAAGTTGCATTCATAAAAGTTTCTAATTAATCCAAAATTAGGCTAGGTCTAATTCAATTCCTAGGTAGTGTGTTATGCCTATACTAAATTCTCCCTAACCAAATGGATGCGTCCCAAATATTCCTCAATCAAATTAACCAAAACTAACATTCTCAATTTACAACTTCTCTTTTTTTGTCCCAAAACAAATTCCTATTGCCAAATTCCTTTCATAATTATGCAGTACAACCTATATTATAGTTCAAGAATTTCTTATGAAGATGATTTAAATAGTGTACCCATTCCACAATGCTCATTATATTTCAATATATCTTATAATAAGAATAGTTCAGCAAACAGAGCCTTGTATTCATTCATACAAATTTGGCAATAAGAACATAATCTATCATTCATAACAAATTTCAGGAGAAGGATTCAATATATCATTACTTAAAATATTTTTTTATGGAAATAATTTATTTTGGGGCCACTATCATAAACCCAGTCACGACACTCTCTATCCGGGAAATTTGATCAAATGACCCTAAAAAGAAGGTCATCCTAAAAAATGACCTTAGTAATTTCAGTTTTTATTTTTAACCTTTTCTTTAAATTTTGGACACTTTTACCCTTACTAACTTTTTTTTTCTTCCTCTTCCTTTTCATTTTCCCCCATTTCCCTTTCTACATGTTTTTTCTTTCCCCTCTTCCCTCCCCCCGTGACGGTTGCTACCCCTCCCCAGTTGATCTCCCCCTCCGACTCACACGCCCCAAGCTGACTCCCCCACGACGGTTCCAACCCCAACCGACTCCCCCTTGATCGTCGGACGCCTACCCCTCGAGCCCGACTAGTCGTTGATCGCCAAACGCTTCCAAGCCGACTCCCGAAGATTGCCACGCCCCGAAGATGCTGAGCCCGACGTTCTCCCAACATTACTGAGATTAGTTCGACTACTCCCCAATGATTTTACTATTTTTGCATGTTGAGTATGAAGTTTTATGGTTTTAGGGTTTTAGTTTAGGGTTTAGGCTTTAGTTAGTTCTATTGTTTTGGTTTGAAATACTTTGATCCGAGAAATGTATAGTTTTTCCTTATACTGAATGGTTTGTGAACATTTTCACGTGGTGTGTAATTGAAATGCATGGTACGCAATTGAGTGGGTCGTGGGGTGGGGCGTGGGAGTGGTGCGTGGGCGTGGGCGTGGGCTTGGGCATGGGTGGTGCGTGGAGCGTGAGCTTGGGCGTGGGGTGGGGCGTGGCTTCAGGTATGCAATATGTAAAACTAGTTTAATAAGTTTATTAATAAGAAGGAATAGCTCAGTTGGGAGAGTATCTGACTGAAGATCTGAAGGTTAGGTCTTCAATCCGCAAAAGTTTTTTTTTCTAGGTGTTAGATCTGAAGACTGAAGAAATTAACAGATGTTAATCCTAATCTTATCAAGTCTATAAAGGTATATTTTAGCTTTGTCATGGAATATGACATACACACTGTACTTGATTTATCTACATTAGGCACCACATTATGGGTTATTTATATGATCTGGTTCAAATTAAGGTCAAGTTACATGGAAGATAAGGACAATTTTGCTCTCTATTACGTGGTGAGTACCTTTTATCTCACTTTTTTCCCCAATATATTGATTTTGGCTTGATCTGAAACCTAACATCAACTTTTTGTTGTTACACGTTGTTGCCATGTGTCGTCTTAGCCTTGTTAGTTCATCCATCGACATCTCATCATTTTATCAACAGGATCATTTGGGCATTTTGTGTATACTTAGAAGCTGTTTTTGTTCTTCCTCAGCTCCGGGTGATGCAAAATACTAAGGCAAGAATGATCTTACAATAACTTTTTGTTGTTATCGTTGAGTTCTATAGAGAGTAGGTTAATTCTTGTTTGCGTGTTTGACTCCACAGATTGTTGAGCCTTTTGCTGCTCACTATGTGTTTGCCCTAGGAGTTGCAAGGTTTTTGAGTTGTGCTCATTGGGTTCTCCAGGTTTGCCTTGAACTCTTTTTTTTGTATATGCTGAGTTAATCAAAATCCAAATGTGTGATTATCGTGCAATGGATGGTAATATTGTATTATGTTGTCATCTCTATCTTTTGTGTCCTCTGATAATTTGTTAGTTGACCTACCTTAAAATATGTCAATTTGGGACTTTTAGGCTGGAAGTATTAACTTGTCGTTATAAATTTAATAATTTCTGTAAAAAAAAATGGAATATGCCTGACATGAATTGAAGTAAAATGGTTGATTTGAAGTCTTTATGTGTTGCAATTAGAAGGATAATATTTTGTTTAACAGGTTTTGGATACTCGAGGTCGGCTACTGATAGCTATTGGTTATGTATTATGGCCTTCTATGGTTCTTATTTCAGAGATTGTCCAAACATTCATATTAGCCGACTTTTGCTATTACTATGTCAAAAGGTTTGATCTCTGCCGGAATACTCTTTATTTTATTCCAAATTGGTTAAGTCTTGCTTGATTCATTATTTGTCAGTGACATTCTTTTGCAGTATTTTCGAATGACAACTTGTATTACGTCTTCCCTCAGGGGTCGTTTGATGGGGCAAGTTTCGACTCTGGATACTTCTAGACTCGATTATATAATTTTTTTGCACTATTCATACATTAGTTTGAAGTTATTAAGAGCCAAATCTCTCAAACTTTTTATCCTCCAGTTTTAGAAAACTTGTAAATTTTGAGCAATTCTGGCAATTTACAGACATTAACTTATTTCTTTTATGTTCTCATTGTAGCAGTATTGTCACTGGTTCTTTCTTATCATAATTACTTCACTTATGCTTATTTTTGGTTGTGCTCTCTTATCTTATTTTAAATTCATTTATATTGGCATTGATGTTCAATGTTAACACAAACAAATTTAACATTAATCTGAAGAATTAACAGGGTTTCAATTTGGTAAAGGATGCTTGAGAATGTACTTTGAACAGTCTTGTCTATTATAATAAAAATCATTAATCATCTAGACATTAATCATCCTCACAGAATAGGCAGATGAAATACTTAGTTTCTTCTCATTATATAAATGACCACTCCGATTCTCCCTCCATTGGTAGGATCCAACTTTGTGTCTTGTTTCCAATATGTAGATCTAGTCTTACTTCCTCCATCTAGGTTGAGAGTTTGCTCAACAAATGGAACTTCATCATTAAAATATAATTGAATCACATAGCTGTAATAATAAAATAAAAAATAGTATTAATAGTAGGTAAGGACTAGACCAGACTATGCATGGAAAATATCAAAGATAAAGCCCACCTACAGGCAAGTATCAGAGAAATAAAAAGGAAAGTTTAAGAAATAATTAAATCATACAAGATAAATAGAATATGTATATACATCTAGGAAGCACATAAAAATAAAAATACATATATAGTATTGGATTTACATTATTAGTGTAGTTGATTGAGGAGTTCAATGGAGATTCCATTATATTATTAATTATAATTCATTATCACAAAATCAAATTGAATTTATGAATTCATGCCACTATTTTGCAATAGAAAAAAAAACATTTGCGGTGAAGGTGGATTGAACACCTGACCTTCAGATCTTCAATCAAATGCTCTCCCAACTAAGCTATTCCTGCTTATTAATAAACTTATTAAATTAGTTTTACATATTGAGTACCTTAAGCCACGCCCAAGCCACGCCCCACCCATGCCCAATCCACGCACCATCCATGCCCCACCCACGCCCAAGCCCACGCTCCACGCACCACACACGCCCACACCCCACGCCCCACTCCCCCGCCCCACGCCCCCCGCCCCACGCACCCCGCCCCACGCACCACCCCACGACCCACTCAATTGCGTACCACACATTTCAATTACCCCGTGAAAATGTTCACAAACCATTCAGTATAAGGAAAGACTATACATTTTTCGGATCAAAGTATTTCAAACCAAAACAATAGAACTAACTAAAGCCTAAACCCTAAACTAAAACCCTAAAACCATAAAACTTCATACTCAGCATGCAAAAACAGTAAAATCATCGGGGAGTAGTCGAACTAACCTCAATAATGCTAGGCGAATGTCAGGCTCAGCGTTTCCGGAGCTTGGCGATCGTCGGGAGTCGGCCTGGAAGCGTTTGGCGATCAACGGTTACTCGAGATCGAGGGGTAGATGTCCGACGATCATGGGGGACTCGGCTTGGGGCGTGGGAGTCGGAGGGGGAGAGCAACTGGGGATGGGTAGCAACCGTCGCGGGGGGAAGGGAAGAGGGGAAAGAAAAAACGGGCAGAAAGGGAAATGGGAGAAAAGGAAAAGGAAGAGGAAGAGGAAAAAAATTAGTAAGGGTGAAAGTGTCCAAAATTTAAAAAAATAGGTTAAAAATAAAACTGAAATTACTAAGGTCATTTTTTAGGATGACCCTCTTTTGAGGGTCATTTGATCAAATTTCCCCTATATCCTTAATGAGAATAAAACACGAAATCTAATGTTTTTTTAAGTAAAACATTTTATCACTTGAAGTACTCAATCTTATTAAGAATTATGATATTACCTAATTGAAGAACATTGGCTGCGGAAGCACCAAAGAATGTCGATCTTATAACTTTAAGTAGCCACTACTTCACATACATGTTCTTACTTCTCACATACATGTCGTGACGTGCAATCATCCGCGGTGTACAATTCTACTCAATGACCTTATGTTGTAGTCCACAATTCACATCATACTCGTACGAAAACAAATTTTAGAAATGAAATTCAACACTCGCAAAGCCAAACAACAATACTTATTGAGAGAACTTATAACTAATGATGTTATTGAGATGTGAGATGTTGGTGATAGACGTTGGTGATGAGAATGTTCCGCTGACCTGAAATTAGAAGCATAAGTACTTTCTCATCGTCGAGCTTGAAGTATTGATCAATTCTTCGACCTAACCACCACAATGCTCGGAGATGCTCTTAAAAGTACCACAGAATGTAGAGCGAAATCTCTAAATCTTTTGAATTTGTTTCTTTTCAAATAGAGATAAACATACATTCCATCTTTATGCAAATTCAATCCACATCATAGACAAAAATTAAAGCGAGAAATTAGGAAACGGAAATTAATGTTCATTTCAAATGTAATCAAACCTATGTTAGGCCAATTTCTCAAAGTAATCATCATTTCTGACGTCTAATTAAAAATAATTAAATTTTAACTTTTTTCTATAGAATTTGCGACGTCTAAATGTTTATACGGGCATTTGGGACGTCATTTGTGATGAAAAAGTTACCTCAAAAAATTCCTGCAAATTTTCAATTCATTTTTTACGGTTTTTTGACAAATTATTAAATTTTCGATGCTAAACATTTTATGGATTTTATCACGAACATTTACTATCCTAATTTTGCGATGTCTAATCATGCATCAATTATTTGCGTTTCCTTGATTTATTAATACTTGTGACAGATTGTAGTTTGTGTGATAAATACCGTCGCAAAACCCGTTGAATATCATTGACGGTCTCCAACTATTGGTAAATTTGCGTCGTTAATAAAGCATTTTTTGGTAGTGATATATATATATATATATGTGATGAGAGAAAAAATTAAAAATAATTAATTAAAAGAAATAATATATATATTATATATATATATTATATTATATTATATTATATTATATTATATTATATTATATTATATTATATTATATTATATTATATTATATTATACACTAAGATAAAAAAAATTATTTAGGAAAAAGAAATTTGTAATTATTGAGTTTAATAAATTGGAAGAATACTAAATTAATCCATGATATTGTAACAATTTCTTAAATTTATTTCTAACCTATTGTTTATATGCTTAAAATTGGTAAAAAAATTTAAATTTATTAAATTAACGGTAATTAATTAACTGTAATTAAATGACGGTGTTAAATTTTTGTACACTGCCTTTATTTATTTTTCAACATGTAATTAAATTTATTTATCAAACAGATCCTAACCTAAGTAACCCACATATCTCTTACCCACTTACTGTTGGGTTTTGCAACAGCAAAACTATGGATCTTCTTAGAAATCAAAACCTGTAGCAAATCAGATTCCAAATCGTCTATGACGATAAACAGATTACCAAGAACTGAAATAGCACAAAGCAATAAACGACAACACAATATACGTGGTTCGGTCAAAATCGACCTACGTCCACGGGAGGGATAAGTTTCACTAAATCAAACAAATGTCAATAGTAGAAACTTACATGCCCTGCTCTCAAATGAAAGAAGTGATTACACTAGGAATGATTGGACTACTCCACAATCAAAAGCTCCCTCAATCTCTCACTCTGGATCAGCCAAAGAACAAGAAGAAGAAGGAAACCTGAAACCCTAGATCTGTAATTCACTCTCTCTCTATTTGCTCTGTTATGAGAAAAATACCCAAAAAAGTATTTATACTCTAACCCGTTTTCTAAAAAAGAAAACCCTGACCCGTTTACCCGGAATTAAAAAAAAAAACCCGCCCGTAATGGCAAGGAACACCAACAATTCTCCCCCTTCCGAGCCATGGGAGAATGTTGCTATCAACATTCATCATCGTGACGCTTCTGCCAGAACCATTCCGGCTTTGGCACAACATATCTCATGCTTTCCTCTTGGCAAGCCCTTTGTCATCATATCTGACCCGTTCTCATCTGTATGCACTTTCTCCAAGTATAACTCCTTCTTCTCGAGCACTTCACGGATCCAATGGTACCTTCTTTGGATGTGTTTTGAACGTGAATGGAAACTTGGATTCTTGCTCACATGTATAGCACTCTGTGAGTCACTAAACACCACAAACCTGTCTTGTGCAATGCCAATTTCTTTCAACAATTCTTTCATCCATCTCATTTCTTTACAACATTCAGTAATGGCAATATATTCAGCTTCTGTAGTAGACAAAGCAACACATTTCTGTAGACGAGACTGCCATGATACAGCTCCTCCTCCAAAAGTAAACAAATACCCTGAAGTTGATCTCATTGTGTCAATATCACCACTCATATCTGAATCAGAAAACCCTTCAACATGTGACTTTCCAGTACCATAACACAAAGCGTATTTGGAGGTCCCTCGAAGATATCTCATTAGCCACTTAACCGCTTCCCAGTGTGTCTTACCAGGATTTGAAAGAAAACGACTAAGTACTCCAACTGCATGAGCTATATCCGGTCTTGTACAGACCATTGCATACATCAGACTGCCTATTGCTGAAGCATATGGAACACTACACATTTCTTGTCTTTCCTCTTCATCCTTGGGAGACATTGTCTTGTTTATTTTCAAGTGTGTAGCCAATGGACAAGCAACTGGCTTTGCCTTGTCCATACAGAATCGTTTTAGAATCTTCTCAATATATCTCTCTTGAGATAACCATAGCCTTTTCTTCACCCGATCACGAATGACCTGCATTCCAAGAATTTGTCTTGCTTGACCCAAGTCTTTCATCTCAAAAGACTTAGCCAAATCCTTTTTCAACTTGGCAATCTTGAGCTTGTCTCTCCCAACAATCAGCATGTCATCAACATATAGGAGAAGTATAATAAAATCATTAGAAGCAAACTTTTGCACAAAGACACAATGATCTGTAGACGTCTTCATGTACCCATGGATGGTCATGAACGACTCAAACTTAAGATACCACTGCCTTGGTGCTTGCTTCAAACCATACAGACTTTTGACAAGTTTGCACACCTTGCTTTCCTCACCTTTCTTATTATAACCTTCAGGTTGCTCCATATAAACATCTTCATCCAAATCACCATGGAGAAATGCAGTCTTGACATCAAGTTGTTCAACCTCAAGATCCATACAAGCAGCTAGACTTAACACCACCCGGATAGAAGTCATCTTCACTACCGGTGAGAAAATCTCATCATAATCGATTCCATGCCTCTGGCCAAAACCTTTGACAACCAGCCTAGCCTTGTATCTTGTCTTGCTATCATCACCTTCTTGCTTGATCTTGTACACCCATTTATTTTGTAATACTTTCATGTTCTCTGGTCTTTCAACTAGATCATATGTGCCATTTTTCAGCAATGACTTCATCTCTTCATCCATGGCAGCTAGCCATTCTTTCTTATGAGCATCCTCAAGAGCCTCCTTATAGCATATAGGCTCCCCACAATCAGTTAGAAGAACATACTCTGTAGCAGGATACTTAGAACTTGATCTTTTCTCCCTAGTAGACCTCCGAAGTACCTCTGTTTGTTGATTCTGTTGATTTCCATCTTCTTGTTGAACTTCAAAATCAACCTCAACATTATCACCAAGATCAGTTTCAGTATTAGTATCATTTCTATGGCCTACAGCTTGACCCTGAGGAACATCATCATCACTATCTGAGTCTGAAGCTACATGTGGCCTTGTCTCCTCAACATCATGAGACAACTCAAGACCAGAAAGGTCACGTATGTATGCATCAAGCTTTTCACCATCTTCAAAATTCTCAATAGTCTGATCTTCAAGGAATACCACATCCCGGCTTCTCAAAACCTTCTTATCAACTGGGTCATAACACCTGTATCCCCACTTTTCATCACCATACCCCAAAAATATGCATTGTCTGGTTTTTGCATCTAGCTTAGACCTCTCATCTTTTGGAACATGCACAAAAGCTCTGCAACCAAAAACACGTAAATAGTCATAATTAACATCTTTACCTGACCAGACGCTTTCTGCACACTTATTATTCAATGGCTTGGAGGGAGAACGGTTGATCACATACACTGCAGTGCTCATGGCTTCAGCCCAGAAATGCTTAGCCAACCTGGCATGGGAGAGCATACTCCTCATCCGTTCCAACATTGTTCTGTTCATCCTCTCTGCCACACCATTTTGTTGTGGAGTCTTGGGCACAGTCTGTTCATGTCGAATACCCTGCTCTTTGCAATAATCATCAAATGAGCCTATGTACTCTCCCCCATTATCTGACCGCACCCTCATCAGTTTTCTTCCTGTCTCTCTTTCAACCAGCTTGTGAAAGACCTCAAACCTTGCTGCAACCTCATCCTTGGACTTTATAGCATAAGCCCAAACCTTCCTAGATGCATCGTCTATGAAGGTTACAAAATAGGAAGCACCGCCTATGGATTTAATCTTCATAGGACCACAAACATCTGTATGGACCAATTCAAGGACATTCTTTTTCAGTTCAACTTTTGACTTACTGAAGGAGACTCTGTTCTGCTTACCCTTCAAGCAATGCTCACAATTTTCAAGATGAGCATCCTTGAGATTCAGCAACTCATTCCTCTTGATCAAAACATTCAGCCCCTTTTCACTAATGTGACCTAATCTCTTGTGCCACAACTCAGAGGATGACTCCATTAAAATAGAATATGCCGCATCATAGACAATTTTCAAATTTGTCTTGTATAAGGAACAACATTTCTTACCTCGTGCAATAACCAATGAACCCTTGCTTAGCTTCCATGCTCCACCACTGAAAACATTATGGTATCCTCCATCATCGAGCTTACCTGCTGAAATCAAATTCATTCTCAAATCAGGAACATGTCTTACATCTCTCAATGTCAGGAAGCAACCCATGTTTGTCTCAATTCTAACATCACCCAGACCAGCTATCTTGGACACACCACTGTTACCCATGCGAACCTCACCATAATCACCAGCTTTGTAGGACTGAAAGTAACCTTTGTGTGGAGTTATATGGAATGAGGCACCTGTGTCAACAACCCATGCTGTTTCATTTGAAGATGTGCTAAGACAGGAGTCTTGACAGTTAGAAGCATATGTCAGTTCACCATCTGAAGCATAAGCAGATGTATCTGCACTCTGTTCTTTCTTTTCTCTGGGCTTCACTGTACCCTTCGCTTTATTATTTTTAAATTTCCAGCACTCATTTTTCCAGTGACCCATTTTGCCACAGTAATGGCAAGCACCATCCTTCTTTGGAGCTCTAGACTTGCTTCTAGACTTTCCCCTGCTCGAACCACTTCTATTATCTTTTGATCTTCCTCTATCAGCCACCAACATATCAGACTTAGAGGGTTTATCCCCCTTTCGATTCTCCTCATCAAGTAAGGAACTGGTGACAAATGCCATGTTGACTTTACCATTTGGTGCTGAGTTGCTGAGAGTGATAATAAGTGTCTCCCAACTTGCAGGCAAAGATCCAAGGACTAAAAGTGCTTGCACCTCATCATCAAAGTTTATCTTCATACTACTCAGCTGATTCAAAATATTTTGAAATTCATTCAAGTGCTCAGCAATTGATTTATTATCAATGTACTTCAGATTCACCAGCCTTCGTACCAGTGCTGCTTTATTCCCTGCTGACCTCCCAGCATAGAGAGCTTCAAGTTTGCTCCACACACCATACGCTGTAGTCTCATTCTCAACATGGTGCACAACATTTACACCAACCCAGGAACGAATAAAGCTGCAGGCCTTTCTATCTATCTTTTTCCAATCAGCCTCTTTTGTAGTCTCAGGTCTAACACCCTCATTTTCAATTGCTTCATTCAAATCATCTGAAACTAACAGATCACTGATCATCAGTTTCCATTGCCTGTAGTTTGTACCATTCAGACTCACCATATCAGGTCTAGATTTCCCCATTATTACTGCCTTAACAACTGACAAAAACACCAGCAAAGAAACCAGTTGATCTCTTCTATGAATTTCGCCAAATAACCAGCAGAGCACTCTGCTCCAATGTTAAAACAGATAACCAATCAATACTGCTCTGATACCACTGTTGGGTTTTGCAACAGCAAAACTATGGATCTTCTTAGAAATCAAAACCTGTAGCAAATCAGATTCCAAATCGTCTATGACGATAAACAGATTACCAAGAACTGAAATAGCACAAAGCAATAAACGACAACACAATATACGTGGTTCGGTCAAAATCGACCTACGTCCACGGGAGGGATAAGTTTCACTAAATCAAACAAATGTCAATAGTAGAAACTTACATGCCCTGCTCTCAAATGAAAGAAGTGATTACACTAGGAATGATTGGACTACTCCACAATCAAAAGCTCCCCCAATCTCTCACTCTGGATCAGCCAAAGAACAAGAAGAAGAAGGAAACCTGAAACCCTAGATCTGTAATTCACTCTCTCTCTATTTGCTCTATTATGAGAAAAATACCCAAAAAAGTATTTATACTCTAACCCGTTTTCTAAAAAAGAAAACCCTGACCCGTTTACCCGGAATTAAAAAAAAAACCGCCCGTAATGGCAAGGAACACCAACACTTACCTCCTCATCTCCCATGGCGGCTCTTTCCGACTGGTATCATTTGCGGCATTATAGTGAACCCATCGTAGGGGTATTATTGAGATTCAGATGGATCGACTACAGATCTAATTCCTTCAACGTTTCAAACCACCGCTTATTCTCATACCGCCATAGGTAAAAATCATGTTTGTGAAGTTAATAGATTTTATTTCTCCGAGAATGGTTTAGGTACAGTTGATTGTTAGGATATATTTCTTAAATCTAACAATAGTTTTGGGACAAAACAAAGTTCTCTATTTTTTCCTTCTGGATATTGGTTTTGGATCCGTTAGAGAAGTGTCACGGCATCCTCCTAAAAAATCTAAACCTAAATGACTAAAGGGTTTCAACAATAGAATAGACGGCCAAGATGAAGACAAGACAATCCAACGGCTCATATTATAACATACATTTATAATTAATCTGTTATTATTAATTAATGAAATATTTGATAATTACCTAAATACCCTTATTCTTATATATAAAGGGATTAGATTTGTAAAAAGAGAATCACTTTTGATTTAATGAAAAACTTACTTCTTCCTTATTTTCTTGATTCCATCTCTTTTCTCATTCAATCTTTATCTCATCTCTCCTTATTTCAAACTCACCATCTTCATCCCCTCCCTGTTTGACATCATCCACAAGTAGTACAAGCAGCACGCTACACTGGTATCAGAGCCAACGATCTTCTGACCGTTGGAAATCCATTTTTTTCCCCCGCTTTCACTGCAAGAAAAAGAAACAAGAACTGGTTATTCGCGTCATGGTTAGAAAAAGATCGAAAATGGAGAATCAAGATTCCAAGAAAAACCCGGATCACATCAACGAATGTTTGAAGGAACACAATTCTATAATTCAAAGCTTAGAAGATTCTGTTCTACAAATCAATGAGCAATTAAGTATTCAGAAAAAGAGTTTTGAGGACCTTAATGCTCAAATAGATCTAAAATTCAACAATTTATAAAAGGGATTCGAGACGGCGATCGAAACATTGATACAACAAATTAACAACAATAATACTACCAGCAATCAGGGCAATCCAAGAGAACATCGGGGGTATCATAACAATCCAGCATTAAACGTTAATCCAAATACAAGAGGCGCTCATACAAGTAACGTTCAAACTCCTAATACAAACAACGTTCAGCCGGATAATATAAATGCAAGAAGGGATCATAACCGTGAAGAAGATAATTTTATATTTCAAGAAATATAATAATTATCATGATCAACACAATTTCGGACAGCCAAGACCATATCACATTCATAAAAGTCTAACAAGAATAGATTTTCCTAAATTCGACGGAAAAGATGTGGATGGCTGGATATATTCAGCAGAAGAATTTTTTGCGGTTGATGACACCCCTCCAAATATTAAGGCAAGAATTGCTCGATTACACTTCATCGACAAAGCAAGAATGTGGTATACAAACTACAGATCAAGGTTAGACCCTAATATGATAGTAACATGGGATATGCTTAAAGGAGAAGTTAAAAAGAAGTTCGGTTTAACAATATTTGATGCCCCAATGAGCGATTTAATGAACCTTAAACAATCAGGAACTGTAGAAGCACATAATGACAAATTTACAGAAATTTCCTACAAACTTTCTAGAATGCCCAATGATTACATGATGGATTGCTACTTTGGAGGACTTAGACCAGAAATTGCCAATCCGATTAGACTACTCAATCCTACAAATATCAATGATGCTATGGCAATGGCCCGAGTTCAAGAAGCAACATATACGTCTTATGCTAAACAAGCACATTTGTACAACAACGGTCCTCCATTGCTCCCAACTCCGGCCAAAAGACCATTCAACAATAATTCTAACAGATTCAATTTCAAAAGAATAGATCCTAAAGTCGTAGTGGAAAAAAGGGCAAGAGGAGAATGCTATCATTGTCCAGAAAAATTTGACTCTACACACAAATGCAAGGCAATTGTGTATACATTGGAAGCTTCCGAAAATATTGAACTGCCTAATGACGAAGAAATAGAAGTAACGGATACAGAAATAGAAGACTTATCTGCAGTTTCATTGAATGCTTTGACAGGAACAAATTATTATAAAACAATGACAGTACCTGGGTATATCAAGGAAGTAGCCGTCAATATTCTTATCGATTCAGGCAGTACACATAATTTCATAAATGCTAACCTAATGCCTTTAATTAATCACCCTGTTTCAGTTACTAATCCTTTGCAGGTTTCAGTAGCAGATGGGTCTACATTACAGAGTACACAATTTTATTCTCAAATACCATGTTCAATACAAGACTACCATTTTAACACGAATTTGAGAATTTTAAAAATGACTAGTTATGACTTGATTCTAGGAATAGAGTGGCTTATTAAATTGTCAGATATTTCATGGAATTTCAAACAATTAACAATGTCATTTTCTTCCCATGATAAAAGGTTTACGATCAATAGTCTTACATCTACTATGCCTAATGAGAGAAAACAAACGACAAGTTTCAAAAAAGAAATTAAGTTTGACAAAGCTACATCATTGACAAATTGTGTTTCACTATCTCCTCAATTTTTTTCAATCTATACTAACACCAGTTTTGAGATGCCAATAGAACAACTAAACTTACTTTTGGATGAGTTTAACTTTTTATTCCAGGATCCAACAGAGTTGTCTCCCATTAGACAGCAAGATCATCAGATTGTTCTAAAGGAGGGAGCGATCCCAATTAGCCTCAACCCCTACAGGTACCCTGCATTATATAAAACAGAAATTGAAAAACTGATTGTAGAAATGTCTAAACAAGGTATAATTAGACCTAGTAACAGTGCATTTGCAACACCTGTCATTTTAGTTAAGAAAAAAGATATGAGTTGGAGACTTTGTATAAATTATAGGAAACTAAATAGCATGACAGTTAAAAATAAGTTTCCTATACCTATTATAGAGGAATTACTTGATGAACTTCATGCTAGCTGTATATATACCAAACTGGATTTAAAAGCTGGATTTCATCAAATTCGTATGAACCCAAAAGATATACATAAAACGGCATTTAAAACTCATGAAGGGTTATATGAATTTCTAGTCATGCCGTTCGGTCTAACTAATGCTCCTTCTACATTTCAATGTATCATGAATACAATATTCAAACCATATTTGCGAAAATTTGTCTTGGTATTTTTCGATGATATACTTGTGTATAGCAAAAATTGGAAGGATCACTTAACTCATATTCGATTAGTTTTCGATATTCTGAAACAACATACATTCTTTCTGAAAAAATCTAAGTGTTCTTTTGCCTCAAAAAAAGAGAATACTTAGGTCATATTATCTCAGTTGATGGAGTAGAAGCAGATCCTGATAAATTGTTAGCAATGAAACATTGGCCTATTCCTACAACAATTAAAATGCTAAGAGGGTTTTTAGGACTAACAGGCTATTATAGAAGATTTATATGTAATTATGGTTTAATTGCTAGACCACTAATTAATTTGTTGAAAAAAGATAGTTTTGTATGGTCTGAAATCTCACAAGAAGCTTTTGAAAAATTAAAAACAGCAATGTGTACCCCACCAGTTTTGGCATTACCTGATTTTAATGACACATTCATTGTAGAGACAGATGCAAGCAATATTGGTATGGGGGCTGTTTTACTTCAGAATTGGCAACCCATAGCATTCATAACCAAGTCTCTTTCTCCTAATAATAAACTTCTTCCTGCATATGAGAAAGAGTTACTTGCGTTAATTATGGCTGTGAAAAAATGGAAATCATATCTACAATTTAAGCCTTTCATAGTTAAAACTGATCATGAACCGTTAAAATATCTATTGGAGCAGAGAATACACACAGTTAGTCAGGAAAAATGGTTATATAAGCTTATAGGGTTTGATTTTTCTGTTACCTATAAAAAAGGTAAAGAAAATATTGTTGCAGATGCTCTTTCAAGAGTGGAGGGTCATTGTTGGGCTCTTTCTACTATTCATTCACCTTTTTTAGATACTATTTCATCATTATGGAATACTGATCCAAATCTTAGAAATATTATTATGGATATTCAAAAAGATGTATACACTCACCCTTACTATTCTTATACCAACAATCATCTTAGAAGGAAAGGCAAACTAGTAATAGGATTTGACACGGATCTTAGA
>NW_025919791.1:0-24980 GCF_907164915.1 Impatiens glandulifera | reverse complement strand
GACACATGTGTTCATTCCGAATTTCTTCAACAGTTCGGCTGTGTATTTTGGCTGGCTTATGAAAGTTCCGGTTTCAATCTGCTTGACCTGAAGACCTAAGAAGAAACTCAATTCTCCCATCATACTCATTTGAAATTTATCAGTCATCATTTTTGAAAATTTATCACATAATTTTTGATCGGTTGAACCGAAAATAATATCATCAACATATAATTGAACAAGTAATATGTGTTCTTTTTTCTCAAATTTGAAAAGAGTTTTATCAACCGAACCTGTTGTAAACTTATGATTAAATAAGAATGCGGTTAATGTGTCGTACCAGGCTCTTAGAGCCTGTTTTAAACCATAAAGAGCTTTGTTTAACCGGTAAATATAATTCATTTGTTTTGGATTTTTAAAACCTGGAGGTTGATCAACATACACCTCTTCATTTATTTTACCATTTAGAAAAACACTTTTAACATCCATTTGAAAAACTTTGAAATTTTTGAAAGCCGCAAATGCCAAAAATATTCTAATGGCCTCATGACTAGCCACAGGAGCAAATGATTCTTCAAAATCAATGCATTCTTCCTATTTGTAACCTTGAGCCACTAGCTGAGCTTTGTTCCTCGTAACTAAACCGTCTTCATTGAGTTTATTTCTGAATACCCATCTTGTTCCTATGACCGATTTATGTTTTGGTCTAAGGACTAGGTACCAGACTTTATTTCTCTCAAACTCGTTTAGTTCCTCTTGCATTTCTAAAATCCAATCGGGATCTAGCAAAGCTTCATCCACCTTTTTCGGCTCAATTTGTGATATGAAAGCTGAGTTTTCATATTGTTCCAAATTATGTCGCCTAGTTTGGACGGGTGATGAGATGTTACCTATTATCAGTTCAAGAGGATGATTTTTATTCCTTCTGCGGTTTATTCTGGATGTGTCTTCCAAGCATCCGGTTGACTGATCAAGGTTAGACGGATCGGTAGGCTGAACAGAGTCAGACCGACCGATTTCCTCAGTTGAAACTGATGCGTCAACTTTCTGCGGTAAAGCAGCTTGATTAGGCTGATGTTTAGTATCAACGGCTTGATCATGGACAAACCGTCTATAGACCAGAACCTCATCTTCATCATCAGAATAGATATTGAAATTTTCCATTCTGTTGTGAAGGTCTAAGGGTAATGCAGTGTTTCGTTCAATCGATTCATCAAAAACAACATGAGATGTTTCTTCAACCTTTAAAGTTCTAGTGTTGTAAACTCTATATGCTTTACTTACGGCTGAATAGCCCAACATTATTCCTTCATCGGATTTTGCATCAAAAGCGGTCAAATAACTTTTGTCGTTGATGTGAACATAACACTTACAGCTAAAGTTCCTAAGATACCGGATGTTAGGAACTTTGTCATGGTATATTTCAAAAGGAGTTTTAGTAAAATGTTTAGTAATTAAATACCGGTTTTGAGTATAGCAAGCAGTATTGATAGCTTCGGCCCAAAAATTTTAAGCAACACCCGAATCGGCTATAATGGACCTTGCGGCTTCCATGAATGTTCGGTTTCTTCTCTCAATCAGGACATTTTGTTGAGGTGTTCTAGCATTAAACAACTCGTGCCTAATACCAGAATCATCAAGAAAAGTAGTTAAAATGTTGTTTGTAAATTCGATTCCTCTATCACTTCTGATTCGGTTAATTCGAATAGATTTCTCATTTTGTATCCTTAAAAGTAACTTTATCAGGTTCGGTATAGCTTGATTTTTAGATTCCAGAAATTTTACCCAAGTAAATCTAGAATAATCATCAACAACTACCATGGTATAATGCATGCCTCCTAGACATGTTACTCTAACCGGACCAAATAGATCCATATGTAATAATTCTAAGCATCGTTCGGATTGAAAGTTTCCTTTGCTTTTGAAAGATGATTTTATTTGTTTTCCCATTTGACATGCAGCACGTACTTTATCTTTGGAAAAATTGATGTTTGGAAAACCATTAACCAATTCTTTAGAACATATAAAGTTTAAGGTTTTGAAGTTTAGATGGTTTAGCCGTTTGTGCCAGAGCTAGTTTGGATCATTCCTAGCTATCATGCAAATAGGATTTTCAATTTTAGTTTTCCAATCAACTTTATAAATGTTTCCCATTCGGTTTCCGGTTAATAGTGTATCACCTTGATGATTTTTAACAATGCATGCATGTTTAAGAAATTTAACCGTGTACCATATATCACACATTTGACTTATACTTAACAAGTTAAAATGCAGGTTTCTACTAAAAGCACGTTATTTATGGGCAGGTTACCATGAACAACCTTACCCTTGTCCACGGTTCTACCTTTTGAGTTGTCACCAAAAGTGATCATTGCTCCGATTTCATAGATGATATCGGCTAGAAGTCCGATGTTGCCGGTCATGTGTCTTGAACACCCGCTGTCCAAGTACCATTCTGAGTTTTCCAGTCGCGTGCTCCTCCTAACCTGCAAAAAATAAATATTTACACATTTCTGGTACCCACATTCAGTTGGGTCCGTGGTTGATTAGTCCCTTTGAGATCCAGACTTTAATAAGTCGGATCACTTTCCCGGTGATAGTTTTAATCGATTTTCCGGTACCCGGCTTGACAATTTCTTGTCTGTCGAATAGTACCTTATGTTGTCATGATTGTGATGGTATATTAGTTCTTTTTGAATGTGTGTCGGTTTGTCTGTTTACTGACCAGTTGGCTTTACTTCTCTCAAGATGAAGCCATTTCTCCGAGTCGGTTGAACCTACATATTTTAATTCTTTTTCCGGTTTTAAATCATGTTCTGCCTTAGTGTCGGCTGAAGAGCTCTTGACAAATCTTACGAAAGGAAGATTGTCTTTTGTGAGTTTCATCCCGTTTGGAGAGGTCTTGTTGGAGGATCTGTTGTTTTTGTAACGGAGACCGTATTTGCATTTAGGATGTCTTTTATAGTCACACATTTGATTTACGGCTTCACGAGATCTTTCCTAAGCAGCCGTAATATATCTGGTTCTTTCATCTTCTTCAGTTACCAGTTGAACTGTCTCCTTGAGCTTCTCATTCTCTAAGGATAGTCCGACCGGTTCATATACCGTGGTTTCGCATGGCTCGCCAGCGGTACCACTTGACTCTCCGGTTTCATAGTTTGACCGAGTCGGTATATAAGTAGACAAGTTTCTGAACTCAGCGACCATGTCGTTGAGTGCAGTAACTAAATCTTCTTTAGTAAATTCATCAGATGTGAAATCAAATATCTCTCTTTCATGTGCCATGAAGCATGTAATTCTTTCTTCTTCGTTTTTGGTATCAGAGTTAGCCCAATCGCTTCCACCATTAGATGCAATGAGTGCCTTATGGATTTCACTTCCTGTACTGGTTTGCTGATTGGTGTTCCTTTGATAGTTGTTTCCTTGGTTGTCATTTCGTTGGTAATCATTTCTTTGATAGTTGTTTCCTTGGTAGTTGTTTCCCGGTTTTCTGCATTCTGACTTGTAATTACTAAAACCATGTTAGGATCTAGGTCGCGGCTGGCGGACCGGGGTCTGGCCGGTTAACGCGTTTCACTCAACGGGTGGTGATTAATCCGGTTAAAGATTAACACCGGGGTTTCAATACTACACAAACTGTCATAAACCCTTGAACCGAGTTCAAGTGCGGAAGTGGTTTGTTTCAGGTTGAAACAGCACACACACAAGATAGGCAGAATCATATTTGAATAAGATAGGTTTGAAAATTGCTGGGTCGGTTTTGCAGCTTAGTAATTCGGTTTAGGTGATGTTGAATCGGTTGGAGCGGTATTAGTAGGTTAGTGTAGATCGGTTAAAATGTAAAGCCGGCGGAAAGTAAATAACAAGACAGGTTTTTATGAATGTTCAGAGATGAAACTCCTACGTCACCCCTTCCTCTCGAAACCGCGAGAAGGATATTCACTAAGAAATACACAAACACAATCCGATCGAGACTTATTTCCTGCTCGATAACACCCGTACAATTTTAACCGAAATTGTAAATACACTTCAAATAAACGCTTAAGCTCTCTAGAGATATAGCACAATTTTTGACTTAGGCTGTGGAACACTCTCAGAACTTGTAACCGCATTTATTCCTCTTCAGCTTCTTCTTTTATAGGTGAAATGTCCCAACGGTCACATTTCATTTCTTGAATCTGATTGGTTGAGCAAAGGTTCAGTGATTCAGACCTGGCGGTCAAGTCTTCCAGTGTGTAGGTCAAACCGGCTAGGTTTGTCTTTTACTAAATATGGCAACTTGTCGGTTATACAGTTGCATGTACCTGGAAGATTGCATTTCTGATTTATCCTGAAGTAGAAAGATCCTGTCGGACGATCTTCTACAGCCTGCAGACTGTCCTCCGACTTGTATGAATATGGCAATAGTAAAGTTTGTCCCTTCGGTATCATTCTCAACAGATACTCGAAGTGTCTTTTTATACTGGTCGGTTGTTTATGTTAACCAGATGACTTCCGGTTTTTCCATAGCTTCTGATTGACCGATTGTTCATGATTTTTGGCCTTATGATTTTGACCGATCTTGTCTTCTTGTTCTGTCAGGTTTTGGTCGGTTTGATTGCTTGACCGGTTGAGTAAGTTTGACCAGTTGTAATTCCTTTACCTATTCCTACACAAGAGATTTGTTTTTTGTTTAAGTTTTATTTAACCGATCTCACGTTTTATTTCACATATTTCTCCCTTTTTGATTATTTTGATTTAAATATTTCAAATACATGTTAAAGATGCACAATTGTAGGGACCGGAATTTTGTTTTTAAGAGTTTCTTTGGCCGGGATTTTTGGACACTGACTGTGGGAGAATTCTTTCGAACAACATTTTGAGAACTTTTGAGGACAAAATTTGCAAAATTTATCTTTATCTTATTCAATTTCTCCCATTGTTTTGATTATGGTGATTTTACAATATTCAAAACTTTGTTACGACTGTAACGTAGGCCGGTTTCCCAAAATTACTTGATATATTACATATTATACTATGCTAACGGCAAAACTACTATATATATAAAACCGAAATAAACAAAGGTAAAGAAGGTAAATGAAGCCCCTATTTCTTCGATCTAGGCGGCAGAAATTTTCCAGTTGTTCATCGGTGGCCTTTCCCTTGACCGCTTGAACCGGCCTGTTAGGATCTAGGTCGCGGCTGGCGGACCGGGGTCTGGCCGGTTAACGCGTTTCACTCAATGGGTGGTGATTAATCCGGTTAGAGATTAACATCGGGGTTTCAATACTACACAAACTGTCACAAACCCTTGAACCGAGTTCAAGTGCAGAAGTGGTTTGTTTCAGGTTGAAATAGCACACACACAAGATAGGCAGAACCGGATTTGAATAAGATAGGTTTGAAAATTGTTGGGTCGGTTTTGCAGCTTAGTAATTCAGTTTAGGTGATGTTGAATCGGTTGGAGCGGTATTAGTAGGTTAGTGCAGATCGGTTAAAATGTAAAGCCGGCGGAAAGTAAATAACAAGATAGGTTTTTATGGATGTTCGGAGATGAAACTCCTACGTCACCCCTTCCTCTCGAAACCGCGAGAAGGATATTCACTAAGAAATACACAAACACAATCCGATCGAGACTTATTTCCTGCTCGATAACACCCATACAATTTTAACCAAAATTGTAAATACACTTCAAATAAATGCTTAAGCTCTCTAGAGATAGAACACGATTTTTTACTTAGGCTGTGGAACACTCTCAGAACTTGTAACCGCATTTATTCCTCTTCAGCTCCTTCTTTTATAGGTGAAATGTTCCAACGGTCACATTTCATTTCCTTGAATCTGATTGGTTGAGCAGAGGTTCAGTGATTCAGACCTGGCGGTCAAGTCTTCCAGTGTGTAGGTCAAACCGGCTAGGTTTGTCTTTTACTAAATATGGCAACTGTCGGTTGTACAGTTGCCTGTACCTGGAAGATTGCATTTCTGATTTATCCTGAAGTAGAAAGATCCTGCCGGACGATCTTCTGCAGCCTGCAGACTATCCTCCGACTTGTATGAATATGGCAATAGTAAAGTCTGTCCATTCGGTATCATTCTCAACAGATACTCAAAGTGTCTTTTTATACTGGTCGGTTGTTTATGTTAACCGGATGACTTCCGGTTTTTCCATAGCTTCTGATTTACCGACTGTTTAATGATTTTGGCCTTCTGATTTGACTGATCTTGTCTTTCTTGTTCTGTCAGGTTTTTGGTCGGTTTGATTGCTTGACCGGTTGAGTAATTTGACCGGTTGAATTCTTTACCTATTCCTGCACAAGAGATTTGTTTTTTGTTAAGTTTTATTTAACTAATCTAATTTTATCTAACAAACCATCATAGTTAAAATATCTTACATTTGATTTATCGGCATAGTTATAGTTGAAGTTGTTGTTCGATGATTGATTCTTCTTCATGAATCTCCCAAATTTTTGTGCTAGCATGGCCATCACGTCTTCACTGATCTGGTCAGCGCTTTTGACAGGAGCCGGAACGGTTGATACATGGACCGCTGATTCCACCAATGTCACTAAGGCTCTGGTTGCGGTTAATGTTGATGCTTCGTCTTCGATCCGAGATTTTATCTCGAATTCGTAAGCCTTCATATCCTCAAACACGTCGTGCAACTTCATCTGTCTGAGATTGCTTGATTCCCTCATCACCGTGGTTTTAATATCCCATGCACTTGGTAAAGATCTCAAAGCTTTTATGATGATCTCCCGATTATCATATCTCTTTCCAAGTGTGTGTAGCTCGTTGACTACACTGATGAACCGGTCACTAAATTCTTTCATGTTTTCTCCCGGTTTCATCTTGATGTTCTCATATTTTTGGGTTGCCACCAAGATTTTGTTCTCCTTAGTTCTATCATTTCCCTCATGAACCTGAATGATCGTTTCCCAAGCTTCCTTTGCATTTTGACAATCTGAGATTTTGTTGAAAGTGTTGTCGTCTATGGCTTTGAAAATATGTCTCATGTAATGGTTGTCCAGATTGTTTCTTCTTCGATCTTCAGCCGTCCATGCTTCTATCTCCTTGTTAATATTTATCGGTCCCTCCTTTACAACTTTGCTCATCTCATCGTCCAACGTGATCAGATGTAAGTACATTTGTTTCTTCCAGCCGCGAAATGCTTCACTGTTTAGCATCGGTGCCTTGTCGATGTGGGTCATGCTTCCCATCTTCTTCGGTTGCTTGAGTGTTAAGAAACATCGCTCTGATACCACTTGTTAGGATTGGGATCGCCCTTGGAGGACCGGGGTCCGGCTTTTAAGGGAGAACGCTTAACAACACAACACACATTAGTAATAGTCCGGTTAGAGATTAGAACCGCTCTTAACACTACACAAGCTGTCACAAACCTCTTGAACCGGGTTCAAGTGCGGAAGTAGTTTGTTTCAGCTTGAAGCAACACACATAGTTCGGTTTGGAAGGTATTTAGGAGATATCGGTTATGTTTAGGAAGATATTAGTTATTTCAGTTCGGTTTAGATGATTCGGTTAAGTTTAAGTGAGTAAGCCGGAATATGAAAGTAAAGAACACGAGATAGGATTTTATAGATGTTCGGAGTTTAATCTCCTATGTCACCCCTTCTTCTCAAACAATGAGAATGATATTCACTAAGTAATATTACACAACCACAACACACAATCCGAACGAGTCTTATTTACTACTCGTCGGTTACACCACTCACAATGATGTAACACAATACTTTTTACTCAATGGTAAAATACACACACAATACAAAAACACTTTCAGGAATTTCAATCACTATTCGAGGTCGTGCGTAAGATCTTATGACGTTGTTGTTACTTCTCTCTTATATGAGCTTTTTCGTAGTGATCTCACGCGTGACTATTTTCTTCGGCACCGTGAGCTTCTATTTATATGGAAAATATGACAACGGTCATAATTTTTTCTCTCCGTCGGAATTGTCATATGAAGCCACGTCGGTCAGGTTTAAGTGATTGTGTGCACGCTTTGTTATATTGGACATTTGGCAGTCATGCATTTAGGTCGGTTTGCATTTTGGATACATGGCACACATGCACCATGTCTGCCGCCTGAATCTGATGTTGCTTGTAGAGTTAGATAAACAGTTCATCATTATTTTCGTTGCATTCTTCTGATCCGGATCTTTTTTCTTCTTGTATATTTCCGAGAAATCTTTATATCATCATATTACGTCATCTTCTCAGATTCATCACTTTTCAAAAAATTTCCGTTAAGCTTTTATGATCTTCAATAAAGAATGAGTCAGCCGGATGAAGATATTTTTACTAGCCGATCCGGTTGAGGGTTATATCATCATATTACGTCATCTTCTCAGATTCATCACTTTTCAAAAGTTTTCCGTTGAGCTTTTATGATCTTCAATAAAGAATGAGTCAGCCGGATGAAGATATTTTTACTAGCCGATCCGGTTGAGGGAGTTCAGCCGGTTTCATAGACTATGACCGGATCATTTAGAACATGTACTTTAGCCGGTATGATGCGGCTTGAGCTGTTCCTGCACAGGAAGATTGAGATTGATTAAGTTCTTTGGGCCGGTTAAAATTATCTACGTAATTTTTCTAACAATTTCTCCCTTTTTGATTATTTAAGAATAAAATATTCAAAACTTGTAGTGTATGGCCGGTTGAAAAATTAACTTCCTTAATTTTTCTAACAATTTGGCGGTTGAAAAATTAACTTCCTTATTTTCTAACAAATAGTTTATTAATAGTCACTCAAAAATCAAACATATATGTTGATAGTACATCGATCATTTTATGTGATCATTATAAATTTTACTTGTTAGTAACTTCATGCAATAGTTTATTAATATTTACGTCAAAACCAAACATATTGTTGATAGTACCCGTCATTTTATGTGATCACTTTAAAACGTTACTTATAAGTAACTCTCGTGAATAGTTTATTAATAGTCCGTTAAAATCAACCTATCAGTTGATAGTACCTGATCATTTTTACGTGATTACTCTAAAACGGTTACTTGTTAGTAACTACCGTGAATAGTTTTATTAAAATATTCACATCAAAAATCAAACATATATGTTGATAGATCCTGATCATTTTTACGTGATCACTCTAAATGTTTATGTGTTAGTAAATCTTGTGAATAGTTTATTTAATATTCACGTCAAAATCAAACATATTTGTTGATAGTATCTCGATCATATTTACATGATCCTCTAAGGTTATTTGTAAGTAACTCCCGAGAATAGTTTATTAACATTTACGTCAAAATGTAAGCATATTTGTTGATTGTACCTCGATCATTTTATACGTAAGCACTCTAAGAGCTTGTTGGAGGAAAGGGTTATTAGGGTAATGTCTGAGTTTGTTCCAAAACCAAGAAGTGGTCTCTCACAAATTGATCTTGGTACCCATGTTTGACCAAATTAGAAAAAAACCCAAGTTTTAATTTTTCTTTCCGTTTTACCCTTCTCCTTTTTCACACTTTCTCCTATCCTATCCTCATCTTCTTATCCAAAATCCTATCTCTTTCATGTTCTCCCTCTATAACCCAAATAATCTAGTAAAAAATTATCACATCATTTCAATATTTTATTTCTTACTGTTTCATCATTTCTCCTCCTTTCTCTTCCGTTCTTTCAACTCAACCTTTCTGTAATTATCAGGATCTGATCAGTGAATATTTTCAGCAAATACTGAACATTATTGTCAGCAGAATATGAACATCATTGTCCAACTTTTAAGTAAGTAAGATCCGTTCTTATCCTTTATGATCAGTTTTTATCCTTCATCGACCCTTTATAAACTTGCTCATTGAACGACTTGTAGATACTTGCAAATAGCTTATTTTAGAAAACCTAAGATCTTCGTCGCATTCTACTCTAAGTGAACGGCTACAACTCCATGTTAGTCTTCTATTCTCATATCTTTTCATTTTGTATGTTGATTAGTACTGCTTTTCATTCCATATGCTGTTAGTATTTGTTGTTCTAATAAAGAGATTTTTAGTTGAACCTATACTGATTAATATTGCTTTTTCATTTTGTATGTTGATAGTATTGTTGTTCTAATAAAGAGATTTTTAGTTTGAACCTATACTGATTAGTATTGCTTTTCATTTTGTATGTTGATTAGTATTGTTGTTCTAATAAAGAGATTTTTAGTTTGAACATATACTAATTAGTTTCCGTTCAAAGAGATTTTTAGTTTGAACATATTCTGATAAGACTGCTTGTGAATGCGAGCTAGCTAGTTATAAAAGAATAATAATAATAATTGAATTTATAATGATCATTACATTATTACATGTATCTGTTTATTGTCCTATTATTTGGTATGGTAGGATATTTAAGTTATAAAAGAATCAATAATAATAATATTGAAATTATAAATTATCATTATTACATAATTAGTACTGTTGCAGTGATGATCCTAGTTAGAAAAGAATAATAATATAGTGAATTTATTATTATCATTATCATTATTACATTATCCGTGTATTGTTTGGTACAATATTTGAGTATATAAACAGAATAATACATGTTTCTGTTTATGTGTATTGTATCTGTGTATTTGTTTGGTAGAATATTTAAGTTATATAAATGATGTATATATGGTACAATAGATGGGATAGTATATGAAGATAATATTACATACTGGATTTTATAATAATCACCTCCCTTCAATTAGGAAAATGAGTTTGCCAAAGTGGCAAGGTATTTCTCCAAATACTGTGATGTGGGAAGCATGTCCCGAAAGAGCAACATACTTTCTTGAACTATTAGTCACTGAAAAAGAGGATAAAAAACTTGTAGAAGGAGGGATTCAGAAACCCACATGTGAAATGTTGGCTAAAAGATTTTGGGAGAGATTTCGAATTTATCAGAAAAATGATCAATTCAAAAACCACTTCAAAAATAATAAAAAAAATTATGGAACTTGATATGCCGGGCTAGAAAATCAACTGAAATCGGATTTAACAACGACACAAAAGAGTTTACGGCCTCAGACAAATGGTGGGCAGAACATAAGATAATAATATTTCAATTGAAATTTGAAAGTTAATCCATAATAAAATTTTATTGGATTCTAATTTTATTGGATTTTTTTTCAGAATTGGAAAGGGCTCTTACAATAAAAAAAAGAAGCAAATAGCAGATTGTGACTTGTTGAAAAAAAAATTGGGGCTCATCGTGCTGCTACTAGTGAAAATATGGAACACACATTAAATATAGACGAGGGGTCTGGAGATTATGATAAAACCATTGATGAAAGTTTTCATGACCTACTTGTTGGTAACTATAGCCAAGGTACGGAGTCTAATTATGAAAGTTCAGGGAGTAAACGAAAAACAAGTTCATCCAATGCACCCAAAAAAAAGAACGCATGGTTGTCTCCTTACAAAAAAAGTAATTTCTATGTTCTTTCAAGAAAAAGATGAGCATAAAGAGAAATTTGAGTACATGAATATATCAGAACTGTATGAACACATGAATGATAGTATGCAGTTTGCACACGGTTCTGCAAATCCATCGGTGGGGTCTCAACCTACTATAAAGAAGTGTATAGATATAATGCTTAAAGTACACAAAATTAATAGCAGATCAGAGCTCTACAGGGTTGGAGTGAATATTTTCAGTGCCCTTCCAGATCTTATAGTTAGTTTCTTGACAATTGATGGTCAAGAAGAACAATTAGACTATCTTCGGTTCATAGTTGCTGAAAATAAGTATATTCATCTAGGAACAATAAGTAAAGATCTCCCAAGTAATCAACCATGTGATCTTAATTTTCCACCATACTATCATTACCCACCACCGTCGGATTATTGATCTGTTGTATTTGTTATTTAACCACTATCGTATTAATTATGTATGGGTTTTTTTAAGGTATTTAAGTACTTTGTTTAATTATGTGTCACCTTTATAATTAATATATTATTATATGTTAATCTATGAATGTATTTTTAATTTTTGTAATTATATAGTCTAATTTTTTTATTTTCATTATATTGCAGGAAAAAAAATGGATCCTTCAAATTTACCACCAGAGTTAGACAATATTATATCCTTTCTTAACATTATTGATGGAGAGATTGGGAGACAAGTATCAATTATTCATTACCGCCCAAGTAAGGTATCCTTCAACTGCGAGTTATGGAACTTGTACAAGTGTTAATGTCTACAATGAAGAAATGTCTAAACATGGTTGAATGGAGACTCATTTTCTGAGACTACTTGATAGAACAACTTGTACAAAGTGTATTGGCTGCCTTGTGTTATAACGATCTTCAATGCGAGTTGAGGAACAAGTGGTAGATGACCTTATAAATAATTTAGGCACACTAGTCATAGGTATGTCTTGTGTGAGATAACAATTGATCACTCTAAACAAACAGTGTCTCGATACGTTTCAATGATACTAAGTCCCTTCAACGCATTCTCGTCTTTTCACCTTTTCTGAGAAGCTTAACCCTAACTCCAGAACACAGCAGCGCTGTCGCCGCGCCTCCGCCCTCAGCTTGTATTTCAAGACGATCGCACAATCGCCACGATTGGCATGATCGGCACAGTCGGCACGATTGACACGATCGGCACAATCGGCACGATCAGAACAATTGGCACGATCGACACAATCAGCACGATCGACACAATCGGCAAAATCGGCATAAACGGTATGGTATCGACTCTAATAACGAGGTCGTTCATTCATCTGTAAAGCTTGGTTAGAAGGTTAGAATTTCTAGTTTACCCTGTTCTATAATAGTTAGGGTTTCTAGTATACCATATTATGTTATTGATCTGTTTTGTTCTTGTGTTCTATTATTCATCAAAATGGAAAGAAATAAAAGCAATAAGAATAAGGAAGTCAGAGAATTTGTGATGGAAGGAGTAAGCTTGGTTGTACTTATATTGGATCCAACTGTATAGAGTTTGAGAGATGATCTGAAGAATTGACCTTCTAAGCAAGACAAAGGAAACAACCTAAATATGGTTCAAACTTAAGAACATCTCAATGTTGAGTTATGGAGCCTACACTTATAATAAACTCTACATTGTTAATTAGAGTTTATTGAGTTTTCTTTTTGGTTTTGGTTTTGGGCTTGGGCCTGACCAAAGTTATTTAGGTTTATTACCTGAATGTTTACCCTATAAATATGTAATTATTAAGGGTTTACATTGTTAAGACAGAATTTTAGAGAGATAAAGTGTGAGGCAAAAACTCTGTATTCATTCTTCTTCTTCATAGTGAAAACTGATGGTGGCTGAAGTGGATGTAGCTCAATTTGAGTGAACCACTATAAATCTGTATGTTCTTGTGTTCTTCTTTCTTGTGTTTTTTTACAAATTGTTTTCAAACAGGTCGGATTTGGGAGATACAAATCCTAACAACTGGTATCAGAGCAGTTAGGCTAGATCTGAGCATTAAAAATGATGGCAAGTGAGAACAGTATAGGACATGGTATTGGAAGATTTGATGGGACATATTATGCCTTCTGGAGAATGCAGATTGAAGATTATCTCTATGGAAAAAAGTTTCATATTCCTTTGAGTGAGAAACCATAGAAGATGGATGAAGCTGTCCGATTGACGCTAGCCAAGACGGTTGCTCACAATGTAGCAAAGGAGAAGACCACCATGGGTCTGATAAAAGCTCTTTCTGATATGTATGAGAAACCATCTGCTAACAACAAGATACACTTAATGAAAAACTCTTTTACTAATATGGTGTGATGGTACTTCTGTCACTACTCATTTGAATGAATTCAATACAGTGTGAATCAATTGCTATCTGTTGAGATTGAGTTTGGGAATGAAGTTAGTGCCCTGAGTTTGTTAGCATCTCTACCAATAGTTGGGAACCTATGATGGCGCAATTAGTAATTCATTTGGAAATGCTAAACTGAAATTTGTTAAAGTTAGAGATCTATTCTTGCTGAAGAGTTCGTAAAATTGATTCTGGTGAAACATTGAAAGGTTCTAATTTGAATGTGGAAAAACAGGGGGAAAGGTAATGATAGAAAAGTTCAACCAAGGTAAGAGTAGATCTATGTCAAGGAGTAGGAGGAGTCAGTCCAAGTCTGGAAGGACATTTGAGTGTTGGAATTGTGGTAAATAGGGTCATTTAAAGAGGAACTACAAAACACCGAAGAAAAATGGTGATGATAAAAATGATGCAGCCAACGTTGTTATAGAATCTGTCATTCATGCGTTACTTCTGTCTGTTGATAGCCCGATAGATTCATGGGTTTTGGACTCAGGGGCATCTTTCCACACCACTGCTCACAAAGAATTAATGGAGAATTATGTGGCTGGAAACTGTGGAAAAGTTTATCTCGCAGATGGTGAGCCACTGGATATTGTTGGCATTTGTTACATCAAATTGAAGATGACAAATGGTTCTGTTTGGAAGATTAATAAGGTGAGACACATTTCAGGTTTAATACGCAATTTGATTTCTGTTACATAACTTGATGAAGAAGGTCACAATTTCAGTTGTGGAAATGGTGCGTGGAAGGTGACTAAAGGAGCAATTGTTGTTGCTCGAGGTTACAAAACTGGAACGTTATACACGACTTCAACTTCAGTGTGTTGCTGTAGTTGATGACTCGAAGAACAGTGAGTTTGTGGCATTGCAGGTTGGGCCATATGAGAGAAAAAGGGATGAAATTCTTTTGAAGAATTGACAGATTCCAGAACTGAAGTCTGTTGAACATCAGTTTGGTGAAACATGCATTGCCTCGAAAAATAGAAACTGTGAGTTTCCTTAAAAATTGGGAAGGAGCTCAAGAAGAAATGCTAGAGTTGGTACACATGATGTGTGGGGACCTGCACCCTGTTTTTTTTCTATTGGCGGATCACAATACTACGTGACATTATAGATGTTCGACATGAAAGGATGGGTATATTTTATGAAGCACAATCCTGAAGTATTTGCTATTTTCAAGAAATAGAAGGCGTTGGTTGAAAATGAAACAAATTAGAAAGTTAAGTGCTTGAGATCCGACAACAGAGGTGAATATATCAATTCAGATTTCAAAGAGGTATTGTGCTGTGAATGGGAGTAGTATGGGGAAGACTGTTCCCCGAAGCCTCAAGAGAATGAAGTAGATGAAGAATGAATCGAACATGAACGAGCGTGCTAAAAAGCATGAGATTGCATGCAGAGCTGCCTAAAACCTTCTGGGCAGAAGCTATTAATACTGCTGCCTATTTGATAAAACAAGGGACCCTCTGTTCCTCTTGAATTCAGAATTCCTGAGAAGCCTTGGAGCAATAAAAAGTAAACCTTTCGTATTTAAAAGGTGTTTGGTTGTTTATCATATGTTCATAGTAATGAATGTGATAGGAGCAAACTTGATCCAAAGTCTATAAATGTTTTTTTATTGTTATGTGGACATCGAGTTTGGTATCGTTTCTGGGGATAATCAAAATCGGAAGATCATTCGTAACAGAAATATTATCTTCAATAACAGGTTCTCTACAAAGATTGCGTTGGGAAGACATCAAATGGTGAATTCAAGTTGGAAGAACTGGTACAGTCGATTGAGAGATTTTTCAGCTGAATATATACCGACTGTCGAAGAAGAACAATGTATTGTTGAAGATGAAATTGTTGAGAAGTGGGGACCCAAAGGGAAATCAGCAAACACCGGTTATACAGTTGAGAAGATCGTCAAGAAATCAAAACTAGTTGAGAGGTGGTCTCCATCTCTAAACTATATCTTGTTGACAGATAGAGGGGAACCTGAATGCTTTGAGGAAGCATAAATCTGATGAATCAGTTATGGGGAGTCTGCGATTAAAGATGAATGGACTCTTTGACGTTGAATCAAACTTGGAGCTTCACTAAGCTGCCAAAGGGAAAGAAAGCACTTCACAACAATGGATCGTCAGGATTAAAGAAGATATGAATAAACTATGAGGTACAAGGCAAGGTTGGTTGTGAAAGGATTCAACAGAAAGAAGGATTGACTACAATGAAATCTTCTCATCTAGTAGTTAATTGATGACATCAGAACTATTTTGAGTTTGGTTGTGAAAGAAGATCTTCATCTTCAACAAATGGATGTCAAAACTGCTTTTCTTCATGGTGATTTAGATGAAGAGATTTATATGCGACAACCAGAAGGATTTGTAAATCAAGGAAAAGATAAGCTTGTGTGTAGCTTCAGAAGAGTCTGTATGGGTTGAAAGTAGGCTCCAAGGCAATGGTACAAGAAGTTCGATAGCTTCATGAAAAGTAAAAAAAAATTGAGGTGTGAAGTTGATCATTGCGGTTATAATCAAGAGGTTTGATAAATCGTACATTATTCTTCTTCTCTACGTTGATGACATGTTGATTGCTGGAGCAAGCTTGTGTGAGATTAACAAGCTCAAGAAAGAGTTGTTGAAAAGTTTGCAATGAAGGATTTGGGTGCTGCTAAACAAATCATTGGAGATGAGAATTTTCAGGGATGAAGAAGTTCTCAGCTTTCACAAGAAGAATATGTGAAGAAATTCTTAGCATGTTCAACTTGTATGATGCAAAACCAGTTACTACCCCCTTAGCTCTTCAGACTATCTAAAGATCAGTCGCCTTCAATGAGGAGGAGAAAATTTACATGGCAATTGTTTGTATGCATCTTCCATTGGTTGTATTAGGTATGCGATAGTTTTCACAAGACCAGACATAGCACATGCAGTGGGAGTTGTTAGCAGATTCATGAGCAACATGGGTAGACAACATTGGGAAGTAGTAAAGTGGATACTACGATACTTAAGAGGAAGTACGGGTCTCACTTTGTGTTTTCGAAAGTCTAATATGGGTTTGGAAGGATATGTTGATGCTGACATGGTGGTGATGTTGATAGTAGGAAGAGCACAACATGGTACATTTATACTCTGGGAGTTACTGCAATTAGTTGGGTTTCAAAATTGCAAAAGATTGTTGCTCTTTCTAGTTGTGAGACAGAGTATGTTGTTGTGATAGAAGTTGTTAAGGAAATGATGTGTTACAACCCTTTTTGCGAGAATTGGGTCAAGACTATGAGGGAAGTGTGGTGCGATGCGACAGTTAGAGTGCCATCATTTGGAAAAGAATCTTGTTTATCATGGTAGGAACGAAGCATATACAGGTTCGTTATCATTTCATCCGGTCAGCTTTAGAAGATGGAGTATTAGCTCTTGAGAAGATTTCTGGGAGTGGAGAATCCAACTGATATGTTGACGAAAGCTGTGACAAATGAGAAACTGAAGTTGTGTGCAACTTCAATTGGTCTTCTTCGTTAAGACATCGAATGGAAAGCCACTACCGATCGAGAGATGATGAAGTTAGTCTCCAAGTGGGAGATTGTTGAGTTATGGAGCCTACACTTATAATAAACTCTACATTGTTAATTAGAGTTTATTGGGTTTTCTTTTTAGTTTTGGGTTTGGGCCTGACCAAAGTTATTTAGGTTTATTACCTGAATGTTTAGCCCTATAAATATGTAATTATTAAGGTTACATTATTAAGACAGAATTTTAGAGAGATAAAGTGTGATGGCAAAAACTATGTATTCCTTCTTCTTCTTCATAGTGAAATATGGTGGTGGATGAAGTGGATGTAGCTCAATTTGAGTGAACCACTATAAATCTGTATGTTCTTGTGTTCTTCTTTCTTGTGTTTTTTTACATATTGTTTTCAAACAGGTCGGATTTGGGAGATACAATCCTAACACCCAGCACACATGTATAATGCAGAAGCTCTAACTCACTTTTCTAGTCTATTGATGAAACTATTATATATGGACTCAATTAAAGAGGGAGGAGAGCACCTTACTTTTTCTAGAATAAGCATTGAAGTGTATTTTCAAAGTACACTACCAAAGAATATGACAGTTGTTGATAGGAAGGGAAAGCCCACAATAATGGAAATCTCATATGAATGGAGGCCAAATGGGTGTACTTTCTGCAATACTTTCCAACATGTTGGTACTAAATGTGCAAAAGCAATTGAGGAAGAACAAAAAATCACGAAATCCCCAAGAAGCAAAAAAGCAGGAAAATGAAACGGAAGAATCAAGAATGAAATAGAATATTGTGAAGTTAAGGATATTGATAAAAAAGAAAAAAATGAGGAGAATGCAGAGGAGAAAAGTAAGAAGGATTCTGGGAAAATTGAAAGAAGTGAAGTAAAGAAAGTAAAGGGAATCAAGGTGAAGAGGAAAAGAAAATTTTCTATAATGCGAAGGATCGGAATGGAAATAAAAGATAAACCTCGAGTTGTTGTTGAGGAAACTCAAGAGGAAGATACCCAAAATTTCATAGCTAAAACAGAGAATTCTAAAGCCGATAAAGAAGATTCCAAAACTAATGTGGAGTCTGAAGCTGAAGCCGAAGATAATGAAGATAAGAACACAGAAATTCTAGTTGAAGATAACAAAGATAAAAGTCCTGAAATTCTCAGAAACATTCTTTCTATCAAATCAAAATGGGCTCGTACAAAAAGAGAATTCAAAATGAGAAACAACAATATTCATCATCATCTTCAATACAACCTCCTTTCATCGTCCGAGGAACGGGAAAAAGGAAGAGGAAGGGGAAGAAGGTCTCTCAATGAAACGGATGACATAGGAAAATGCTAGGCTGGATAGTTAAGTTTGAATGTATTCTTTTATGTTTGTTTTTTGTTTTTTTTTAGAATGTATAAATGTCACCAATTAGTTTTTTTAGAGTCTTTTGATTGTCATCCTTAATCATAGTTAGGATTTGTCTAGCTTTGATTTCTAATTCTCCCACTTTGGGGATTTTAATGAAATAGTTCTAAACCATTTTCCTAAAAAAAGTCCCTTCATCGACTAAGTATTACTGAGATACAATCGATTGATCAAAATATTATACATCTAAAGTTTACAACAATAACAACATTACATTAAATATTTAAGGTTTCAATTTATATATTTAATTTTATATGTGAAAAAATATGTAAGAAATTATCTAATTTATGTTGTCATGTGTGCAGAATTGCATTGGTGCTATAGATGGTAGTCGCGTGGAAGTGTATCCTAAAGTAGAAAATTCGTATTGTTGGCATGGACGATCGGGGCACACAACCATCTCATGCTCACTTATTTTGTATCTGGTGTAGAAGGATCAATGCGCGACATACTCCTCAATATCATTTACCACATCCACTCCTGGGTCCGTTAATTAAACACATATCAGGTTTATGGTAAATAATACTATAAATAATTATTAATTTGTTACAGGAAAATATTATTTGGTTGATTCTGGATATTCGAATCAAATAGGGTATTTAGCCCCATATCCTCGAACAAATTACCATCCTCATCATTTCGGAGGAGTACTTTCTTATACTAGAAAAGAGATGTTCAATATGCAACACTCTTCGCACAGATCAACCATAGAGTGGACATTCGGAATTTGGAAAAATAAGTGGCAAATTATCTCAAAAGGAGGATCATTACGTGGATTAATCTTAAGAAACAACTTCAAATAATTCAAGCAACTGTAGGTTTACATAATTTGTTCGGAAAAATAATATAGAAGTCACAATGGATGAAAACCCAAGCAATGACAATGTAGTACTAGTAGACAATGATATTTTATTGTCGCCTAATGTTTACCTCGTAATGAAATGGATCAATTTCGAGATGAGCTTTCTGAAAAAAGTGTATGATTGTATTAGACATGAATGAATGATAATTTTATATGGGTTGTCTATAATTTTATTGTCATTATTTGTTTCATTTGAATGTCATGTATTATATCAATACAAATATAATATTGATAATAGATGTGTTTATATAATATTGTTAGAGTTATAATATTTTTTTTGAACTACATTATAATATTTTTTATTTTATTAAATTGAAAAAATATGAACTTAAATTAATTAATATATTTATTTGGAATCATGATTATAATTAGTTTATATAAAAAAAAATTAGAATAAATTTTTTAATAAATATTTAATTTAGATGAGGTATATTTATAAATTAAATATGTTTGTTATTCAAATATATAAGTTTATTTTTTAGTATAATTATTTATTTATTTGAATTATTTAAAATTTAAATGTTATGTTAAATAATATGATATGTGTTGGGAAAAATTAAAACAAAGAAAAGAGAATGTTAATTAAGAAAAAAAAATAGTTTAATTAACTTTAAAATAATACAAACGACTTTTATGGTTTGGAACATAATTTTGATGATGTAGTTTGAATAAGACTAAGTTGTCTATTTGTTTTGTGCAGCACAAATCTAAAAGACATTGTTACTTTAGATGCGATCTGAAGCAGACTGTCTTAAACGTCTTATGTATTTAGACGAGGACGTCTAACTCCTTTAGACGCGGTCTAAAGGAAAGCGTAGTTAGACGAGAACGTCTAACTCCTTTAGATGCGGTCTAAAGGAAAGCGTAGTTAGACGAGGACGTCTAACCCCTTTAGACGCGGTCTAAAGGGAAGCGTAGTTAGACGAGGTCGTCTTACTCCTTTAGACATTGTCTAAAGGGATGCGTAGTAAGACGAGAACGTTTAACTCCTTTAGACGTTGTCTAAAGGGATGCGTAGTTAGACGAGGTCGTCTAACTTTTTTAGACGTTGTCTAAAAGGATGCATAGTTAGACGAGGAGGTCTAACTCTTTTAGACGCGGTCTAAAGGAAAGCATAGTTAGACGAGGACGTCTAACTCATTTAGATGATATCTAAAGGGATGCGTAGTTAGACGAGGACGTCTAACTTCTTTAGACGTGGTCTAAAGGGAAGTGTAGTTAGACGAGGTCGTTTAACTCCTTTAGACGCGGTCTAAAGGGAAGCGTAGTTAGACGAGGACGTCTAACTCCTTTATATGCGGTCTAAAGGGAAGCGTAGTTTGACGAGAACGTCTAACTCCTTTAGACGCGGTCTAAAAAAGAACGTTTGATGCCTTGCTTTAGCATCCGTCTGAAGGAAACATCCGTCTAACCACGTTCACTCAGTTGTCTGTTGTTCCTGTCTTCAGCAATTTGACAAGTCAGCTGATTCTATCAAATGAATGAATGTCACGTACGCAGATATCTCTCAATTACATTCCCATTACAAGACAAGATCAGAGGATATTTGGCGCACTACCTGTTCAATACGGCCATGATCCAAATACTCAGAGTCTGTTGTACTCTCGTACTATAAGAGGTCATCCAACGTACACATGCCACGTGTCCACAAAGAATATTCGACTGTTGGTGCACTTCAACCATAAATAGAAGTTCAAGGACAACGGTCGAGCACCGGATGGACTTACTAACTTTTTGCTTCACACAAGCGTAGTTAGAATTATATGAGGTTTTAATTTTTGTTTAAGGTAATTAATAAAAATAATATTAAATTTAGTTAGAGGGTAGTTTGGGTATTTAAATGATAAAATTAATTAATTGATGGTTGATATGATATTTGCGTTTTGGGATAAAAACTGGGTTTTATCTCAAAAACCCCTTCATCAAACAAGGCCTAAATGTTACTTGTTAGAGTGACAAACAGTTGATCAAGAGGAGATGAAATTTGAATTGGAGAATTATGTTTAAAGTGAACTTTCTTCGTCTTCATCATCTCCATAATGTTAAGGTCTCTTGTTTGATTTGAAAAATGCAACGGAATCTCAGCCTCTAATGGAGAAAGAGAATTATGGTGGGAAATACAACGGAAGCTCAACCTCTAACGTAGGGAGGTTTCTCCATCGCCTGCGGCGGCGAACAGTTGATCAGGAGTAGATGGCATCTGAATCAGAGAATTAGGTTAAAGTGAACTTTCTTCGTCTTCATCATCTCTATAATGTTAAGATCTATTGTTTGATTTGAAATGTGCAACGGAAGCTCGGCCTCTAATGGAGAGGGAGAATTCTGGTGAGAAAATACAATGGAAGCTCAGCCTCTAACGTAGGGAGGTTTCTCCATCGCCTGTTGCGACGAACAGTTGATCAAGAGGAGATGGAATCTGAATCGGAGAATTAGGTTTAAAGTGAACTTTCTTCATCTTCAGCATCTCCATAATGTTAAGATCTCTTTTTAATTTCAAATATGCAAAGGAGAGAGAATTCTGGTGGAAAATTTGACGAAATGACCCTACAAAGTGACTAAAATGAGCTGGTAATCAGCGCATAATTTTAAATGTGCTGGTGACCACTTCATATTTTTTGACGAAATTACTCCCGTCGCGAGACGCAACCGGATGCCCTGTGAAAAGTCCACAATGCCCTGTGAAAAGTTCACAATCGTGAGACGCAACCGGCAATCGCGAGACGCAACCGGCAATCGCGAGACACAACCGACCCAATATTTTTTTTAAAAAAATAAAATAAATTGCATCTCGCGATTTGTAGATTTTTCACATGGCATCCGGTTGCGTCTCGCGACAGAGAAATTTCATTAAAAAAATATGGAGTGGTCACCAGCACATTTAAAATTATGTGCTGGTCACCGGCTCATTTACCCATATTATGAGAGTCATTTCGTCAAATTTCCCGTGGAAAAATACTATGAAAGCTTAGCCTCTAACCGCATAGAGATAAATATTAATTTTTAATGAAACGTATATAATGAATTATAGCCTCTAATATAAAAAGAGAGAAATATTATGTTGTTTTAGACTTTTAGTTACCACGTCCTCCATAATTTGAATGCTACCGCAGCTTATGGAGTAATTTATGTATTCTTTATTATTATATATATTTTTAGTAAGCCAGTGTCTCAATAATTTAAAATAAAAAATAGTTGAGATTTAATAAAAATTAATTTGAAATTCAAACGAATCAAATTACATTTTAGATGAGTAATTTTGTTTGGATTAAGTTTAAATTAAATTAAATTAAGATTATCTGAATTATATATTTGTGTTAATGTACAATGCAATAATTTAACACATATAAATTGTGGTGAGCGAAGAAACAAACATCCAATATTGAAACATTTTTATTATAATTGCAGCAAAACTACACTATAATGTTTACTATAATTAGAGACGAATCTACAATAGATTGTGGTGAACTCAAATTTATCAAAAAAATAATAATAATAATAAACTAGACGGAACACTATTTTTTAAGAGATTTATGGTTATTCATTCGATTATCACTAATAACATCTTAAGTTGAAGTAGATGTTATGACTATGAGAATAATTTATTATTATACTTTTAAAAAATAATAGTATAATAAGATATGTTCACATAAATAATTATTTATTTTTCAAGCATATAATAAATGTTTTCAAAATTCACTTTAACTCTTATTTTGATTTATTTATAAAGAAATAATTTAAACATCTAATTTTGCATTAAAAAATATACTTCAAACTTTAATTAAGAAAAAAGTATTCAAATTTCGCATTAATTTAAATTCAATTTTTGATCATACATTCATAATTGAATTAATTTTAAAATATTTTTTTGACTATATAGAATTATAATTCAAACGAATAAAATACTTGTTACGTATTCTTCAAACCGACTTAACTGTTTGAAGCCGACGATTGCTGCTCAACTGCTTCACTATTGACTCTTCTTGCCGACTCTGATCTTCCCAACCCCGCGATAAGTTCTATCGCATATGAACATCATATGTAGTTCCGATCGTTCTTCACTTCTTGCTGGATAAACGTCATCGATTATCGTTAGTTAACACAGATCTCTGCAACTACAGTTGAACACAAACTCGAGCAAGGGGATATGATTGTGAAGTTGTGAATGTGAACATTGGAAGGTTTTCTACTTGGGTTTCCTTTATTTTTCATTACTTATGTTGTTTTCTCCTTGATTCTGTATTTCTTACATGGGTTTCAGGAAATAAACATTGCTCTACTTCTGAACTATGGCGCATCAGTGTACAACAATGTGGTACATGAGTATGGTGGTTTTCATTGCAATATCGGTCCTGCCGGCTGCAGCTGATACTGATTTTCTTGACTGTAATCTAATGGATTCCCTTATTTTGTTTATTGAATGAATGATTCTTGATTAGCGTACAAAACAATGGATGTGTTTCCATACTTACACTATATTTCAGATGCTATTTCATGAAATTGGTACACTAATCTTATGTTAAGTGCTGCATTCTTGAATTCTTACTAACTCTCTTTTCTTTCCGTTTCTTCATCTATTTAGTAATGGCACTTCAAGATCTGTATAAGACACGTAACACGCCATCACAGCTTCATGGATGGAAAGAAAGTGAAGGGAGATCCATGTGGGAATCATGGACTGGAGTTTCTTGCTCTGGGTCATCAGTCATCATTCTGTAATGGCTTGTAAAACCATTCATCTCCATTTGCTCTGCCATTCAACTGTCTAACTAGTTTTCATTCTTCTCTATACATAGAAAACTAAATGGTCTACAGCTTACTGGAAACCTCGGGACTCAGCTCTCAAATCTACACAACTTGAAAGAGCTGTAAGAAAAGATGTCAATTTGTTAAATACATTAACAATGTAAAATTAACACTTCACATAATTATTCCGGATATAAGTGTTAATAATATCATGCTGAGATACCATACAGCTTGCCTTGCAATGCAACAAGAATGTAGGTACTTTTCTTCCTTCCATATTATCCCCAATCTAGTTGAGATCCTTTCATTATATCTTTCTTTTTTTTCTCAACTTTGAATGCAGTAATTTGTCGTGCAACAAACTCAATGCAAACTTACCACACACACTTGCGTATATGGGAAAACTCCGGCATTTGATGAGTTTTTTTCTTTCTTACTTTCATCTTCTAATGACCTGTTCTTGATTTGGATATGCTTCCATTGCAGGAATCTGAGTCACAATTCTTTGCTTGGACCCATAGGGGATGTGTTCAACGGTTTACAAAATCTAAGAGAAATGTACTGCAATTTTAGAATGTTTTTTTATTCTTTAGGGATATTTTAGTTTGAACTTTCGACATCCATTGTTCATTTTATTTTTCAGGGATCTGTCTTACACATAACGTCAGCCAGGACTTACCTAGATCCGTTGGATCTCTAACAAATCTCAGAAAACTGTGAGT
>NW_025919790.1:0-26822 GCF_907164915.1 Impatiens glandulifera | reverse complement strand
CTTGATGTTTGATGCTTGATGCTTGATGTTTGATGTTTGATGCTTGATGCTTGATGTTTGATGTTTGATGCTTGATGCTTGATGCTTGATGCTTGATGCTTGATGCTTGATGCTTGATGCTTGATGTTTATTGCTTGATGCTTGATGTTTGATGCTTGATGCTTGATCTTGATGCTTGATGCTTGATGCTTGATGCTTGATGCTTGATGCTTGATTCTTGATGCTTGATGCTTAATTCTTAATGCTTAATGCTTGATGCTTAATGCTTAATACTTGATGCTTAATACTTGATGCTTGATGTTTAATGCTTAATGCTTGATGCTTGATGCTTGATGCTTAATGCTCAATGCTTGATGCTTGATGCTTGATGATTGATGCTTAATGCTTGATGCTTGATGCTTGATGCTTGATGCTTGATGCTTGATGCTTAATGCTTGATGCTTAATGCTTGATGCTTGATTCTTAATGCTTGATGCTTAATACTTGATGCTTAATGCTTAATGCTTAATGCTTAATGCTTAATGCTTAATGCTTAATGCTTAATGCTTAATGCTTAATGCTTGATGCTTGATGCTTAATGCTTAATGCTTGATGCTTGATGCTTAATGCTTAATGCTTAATACTTAATGCTTAATGCTTAATGCTTAATGCTTAATGCTTAATGCTTAATGCTTAATGCTTAATGCTTAATGCTTACTGCTTAATGCTTAATGCTTAATGCTTAATGCTTAATGCTTAATGCTTAATGCTTAATGCTTAATGCTTAATGCTTAATGCTTAATGCTTAATGCTTAATGCTTAATGCTTAATGCTTAATGCTTAATGCTTAATGCTTAATGCTTAATGCTTAATGCTTAATGCTTAATGCCTAATAATTAATTATTAATGCTTAATGCTTAATGCTTAATACTTAATGCTTAATGCTTAATTCTTAATGCTTAATGCTTAATTCTTAATTCTTAATTCTTAATGCTTAATGCCTAATGCTTAATGCTTAATGCTTAATGCATAATGCTTAATGCTTAATGCTTAATGCTTAATGCTTAATGCTTAATGCTTAATGCTTAATGCTTAATGCTTAATGCTTAATGCTTAATGCTTAATGCTTAATGCTTAATGCTTAATGCTTAATGCTTAATGCTTAATGCTTAATGCTTAATGCTTAATGCTTAATGCTTAATGCTTAATGCTTAATGCTTAATGCTTAATGCTTAATGCTTAAGGCTTAAGGCTTAATGCTTAATGCTTAATTCTAAATGCTTAATGCTTGATGCTTGATGCTTGATGCTTGATGCTTAATTCTTATTTCTTAATGCTTAATGCTTAATGCGTAATGCGTAATTCTTAATGCTTGATGCTTGATGCTTGATGCTTGATGCTTGATGCTTGATGCTTAATTCTTAATGCTTAATGCTTGATGTTTGATGCTTGATGCTTAATGCTTAATGCTTAATGCTTAATGCTTGATGCTTAATACTTGATGCTTAATGTTTAATGCTTAATGCTTGATGCTTGATGCTTAATGCTTGATGCTTAATGCTTGATGTTTAATTCTTAATGCTTGATGCTTAATGCTTAATGCTTAATGCTTAATGCTTAATGCTTGATGCCTGATGCTTGATGCTTGATGCTTGATGCTAGATGCTTGATGCTTGATGCTTGATGCTTGATGCTTGATGCTTGATGCTTGATGCTTGATGCTTGATGCTTGATGCTTGATGCTTGATGCTTGATGCTTGATGCTTGATGCTTGATGCTTGATGCTTGATGCTTGATGCTTGATGCTTGATGCTTGATGCTTGATGCTTGATGCTTGATGCTTGATGCTTGATGCTTGATGCTTGATGCTTGATGCTTGATGCTTGATGCTTGATGCTTGATGCTTGATGCTTGATGCTTGATGCTTGATGCTTGATACTTGAAGCTTGACGCTTGACGCTTGACGCTTGACGCTTGATGTTTGATGATTGATGCTTGATGTTTGATGTTTGATGCTTGATGTTTGATGCTTGATGCTTGACGCTTGACGCTTGACGCTTGACGCTTGACGCTTGTCGCTTGACGCTTGTCGCTTGACGCTTGACGCTTGACGCTTGACGCTTGACGCTCAACGCTTGATGCTTGACGCTTGATGCTCGACGCTCGACGCTCGACGCTCGACGCTCGACACTCGACGCTTCACGCTTCACGCTTCACGCTTCACACTTAACGCTTCACACTTAACGCTTCACGCTTCACTCTTCACTCTTCACGCTTCACGCTTCACGCTTCACGCTTCACGCTTCACGCTTCACGCTTCACGCTTCACGCTTCACGCTTCACGCTTCACGCTTCACGCTTCACGCTTCACGCTTAACGCTTAAAGCTTAACGCTTAAAGCTTAACGCTTAACGCATAACACTTAACGCTTAACTCTTAACGCTTAATGCTTAACGCTTATCGCTTAACGCTTATCGCTTATCGCTTAACGCTTATCGCTTAACGCTTAACGCTTAACGCTTAACGCTTAACGCTTAACGCTTAACACTTAACGCTTAACTCTTAACGCTTAACGCTTAACGCTTAACGCTTAACGCTTAACGCTTATCTTTTATCGTTTATCGCTTATCGCTTATCGCTTATCGCTTATCGCTTATCGCTTAACGCTTAACGTTTAACGTTTAACGCTTATCGCTTAACGCTTATCGCTTAACGCTTAACGCTTAACGCTTAACGCTTAACGCTTATCGCTTAACGCTTAACTCTTAACGCTTAACGCTTATCGCTTAACGCTTAACGCTTCACGCTTCACGCGTAACGTTTAACGCGTAACGCTTAACGCGTAATGCTTAATTTTGATAAATTACTTTTAGTTTATTATAATATATATTATGGAGGATAATTGAACTCTCTAGAATTCTCTATAAATTCCTAAGTCTAAGTTAGATAATAGAAGAGTCTAGAAAGCCCTAGGTTAAGGAGGATATAGAATGATCATCCGCTTGTATATAAATAAGTCTTGGCAATAAACCAATCACCTCATATACCTCAAACTTGTAAAGCAATAAACAATTGATAAGATATTCTTCAAGTTTTTTCTCTCTTAAAGTGTTATTTTTTCTTGCATCTTTTAAGAGGCTGACTAGCTAGAATTGAGGCAATCTAGACTAGTGTTGCACATGCCGAGAAGATATTCGATGACTGAGTTTTGTCTGTGATAGTGTGGTGTTTAAATTTTTTATTATAATTTTTATTTTTACTTACAGCTAAAAACAATAAGCATTAGTCTACTTTTTTTTAATGAAAGTAAAAAAAAAATAACTATAAGAAACTAAAAATTCTTAGAAAAATGATGTTATTATTGTATATTTTATAAATTATTTAATTTGTTTGTATTGATATATTTTTATTACAGTAAGGGTTATTTTGAAAGAGAGATATGTATTGATGGTAAGGGGCGAGGAGATGAGTATATCCAATCTGTTTTATTGGATCTATACTAAATTCAAATTATATTTATGAAATTCGTAATTCAAACCATTATATTTTTAAATATAGATTAAATTTAAATTTAGATTGGATTAGATATGGTTTAAATGATCTAATAATTTAACATCTTTTTTGTCTCTAATTTTTAATTTACTAGTTAATGTTTTTTTACTTTTTTTTTTATAAATTTCATAAATAACTTATTCTAGCAAAAAAATATTATTGTTAAGTTTAAATTTTTTTATTAATTATTTTTTATTATCTAATAATAATTATAAATTTATTTTGGGTACAGTTAATTAATTATTAGTACTTTTTTAAAAATTAATTCTTAAAAATAAGTAATTTTTTTTGTGTAAAGTTTATTAATTATTAGTGTAAACATATTTCATAATAATTTGATTAGTAGAAAGACAAATATTATTGTTAAAATTAATAAATAAATAAATTTATATATACATAACTGATATTTGGTTATTTTATATAAAACATCATAAACATTAACAGTAACAGTTTAATAAATAAATTGATCGTATTTAATTATTATATAACCGATATTTTGGTTTCCAATTAATACTAAAATAATTATTGTAATTATTTTTTTATAAATTTTGAGAGAACTAATTACAGTAAAATATAATATAAAAAGTAAACACAAAATGCTGAAAATTATAAGATTAATTGTTGTTCACAATTTAGTACAACACATTGGATAACAATTAATAAATAAATACATTTTAAAAACTATAAATATTTTTAAACTAAACCTAAATTAAACTTGAAATAACTTTTAGATAAAGCATGTAATATGGTATAAAATTTCGAAGTAAGAAATATAGTTTTCACAAGGAAATTTATAAATATTAAGGGTTAATATATTTTGAAATTTAACATATTCTAACACAACTTGTTGTTCATTTTTTAAAAGAAATAAAATATATTTATTCAATATATAGTTATTATATATAATGGACAATAATTCTTACATTATATTTAATAAAAAAATTGAAAATGACATGTTTGATCAATATAAATAATGTATGTCACCAGAATCTTGATCGTCTTTATATTTGGATACGACAATATTTTCAAAATTTAATTTTTATAAATTTTAATACTTAAATAAATAAAAATATTTAAAAATGTAAGTAATAAAAAAAATTATATATCTTAAAATATATAAAAAAACTAATATAAGTATATAATGCATTTTAATTCTTAAAACATTTTATTATATAATTATATATTTCAAACTTATATATATTAATGTTAATAAGAAACTATTAGACTAATTTATACTATATCTCAAATGAAAAAAATCTTATTTGTGTGAATGCTTAACTTCAATATTGAATCCATATTTTGATATCTAAAAATGTGGGATATATCTCACTTTCTTTTCTTTTTTTTCTTTTTTTTACATTATTGAGTCTAATGACTTCTTTCCTCATTTCATTTAAAGTTTAGGACAACGAGCGAGAAAGGAGCGATATTTTGTTTCACCACAGAAAATTATTTTATTCTTGTCTTTCATTCATTTATATTTTAAGAATTTGATATTTTTAAATATATTATTTTATCAAACTTATATATATTAATATTAATAACAGCATATCACAATAATTTATTAGTATAGTTTAAATAAAAAGGTCTTATTTAAAAATAAATATTTAATATTTGATTTTTACTTTAAAAAAACGCATATTTTGGATTGGAACCTAATTATTAGGTGGGTCGAGATAAATATATATATATATATATATATATTATAATATATCTAAATTTTTTATTCACGAGGTCCATATTATGGAAATAAGGACTTATTGTGATTTTGAATAAAAAAAGTTCAATTATTTCTAAATAAATTTAACATTGAGTTATATGTGTGTAAGTATGAAGTACGTTAGGATTGGTTTCATGTGCTGTGACTAGAAAAAAGTAGAGGGTAGTGGACTATTGTTGTGTGAAATCTTATTTTTTTATTTTATTTTTAACGTATAATAACTATATGTAAAATTATAAATAGGCTTATTATTCAAAATATTATATATATTAAATTTTTGAGAATTGCTATAATTATTATTTTAAAGATTACTATAAATATGTTAAACATATATAACTTACAGTGGATGTGTAATTTTAACATTATTAAGAGTTGAGAGATTAATTTATATTTCTTTATTGGATGTGTAATTTTAACATTATTAAGAGTTGAGAGATTAATTTATATTTCTTTATTGTTAATTATTTTGTTTGTTTGGGTATTCATAAATTATTGTATTATTTAAACAAAAAGTTTATTTATTTTTTTTTAGAAATTATTATATTTCTAAAATCTTATTATTTTGTATTGTTAAATATTTATGTATATTATAAATTTATTTAGAAATAATAATGATAAATTGACGTAAATAATAATTTGTGTAATTGTTATTTGAGGCTCGAATTTGGATTGTTTTATTATATGAGATTCGAACTTTGAATTGTGTCATATGAGACACGAACTATCAAAATAATAGTCATGTAAAGTTTTCTCAAATGAACAAATTGTGTGATATCTTATTTTAATGTATTATCATCGTCTTCTTAATTAATTTGTCATATTTTTAAATAAAATGATATTTAAAGACGTTTTAGACGTATTTTTTAAAATTAATATTTATTTTAGAGATTTACGAATTCTAATTTGTTAAAGTTAGATTTGGTAACTACTAAAATATGTAATCTAAAATATGTTTTGAAAATTTTGATTTTGATCAAACATGATCAGGGTGGAACAAAAATGATCTAAACTGTTGCACAACATGATTACAATTATGTTGGGATGCTTTCTGGACTGTGATTCAATAGAACTAGCCTACAAACAACAAATACATTTTTTTTTAAATTCAAATTTGAGTTGTCTGTTTTAGGTTGATTGATTCATTCTAACCTATTTAGAAAGATTATATATGGTTTAAATTGTCTAATTTAACATTTTTTTTGTCTCTAATTTTTATTTTACTAGTTAATGTTTTTTACTTTTTTTTATAACTTTTATAAATAACTTATTCTACCAAAAAATATTATTTTTTAGTTTAAATTTTTTTTATTAATTGTTTTTTATTATCTATAATAATTATAATTTTATTTTGGGTACAGTTAATTAATTATTAGTACTTTTTTAAAAATTAACTCTTGAAAATAAGTAATTTTTTGTGTGTAAAGTTTATTAATTATTAGTGTAAACATATTTCATAATAATTTTTATTAGTAGAAAGACAAATATTATTGTTAAAATTATCAAATAAATAAATTTATATTTACATAACTGATATTTGGTTATTTTATATAAAACATCACAAACATTAACAGTAACAATTTAATAAATAAATTGATCGTATTTAATTATTATATAACCAATATTTTGGTTTCCAATTAACACTAAAATAATTATTATAATTGTTTTTTTTATAAATTTTGAGAGAACTAATTAAAATAAAATATAATATAAAAAGTAAACTGTAAAAAATATTAAAAAACTGTAAAGTAAAATAAATAAATAAAATAAAAAATTTGTAAAAAAACATGTTTTAATTATTACTAATCTAAGTTTAACGAATGTTTTAGTTCATAAATAATTTTAAATTTTACAATAATATCATTTATAAATTAATTAGTTAAATATGAACTATTTGGATAAGAATAAGGCTGAATGTGAAAAATAAAATTTGTTTATTATAGAGAAGTTGGAGGTAAAATAAATAAAACCAATATCAGAGTTTCATTAAAGATATTTTATCATTTTATTTATGTATAATATATGTATAAAATATACTTCAATCCCTAAATAAATTTAGATATCAATTATTTCTTAACTAATTTATTTTTAACCTTACTAAATATTTTCAATACATATATTTATAATACAATTAAATTAAATTATTTAATATAATTTTATACTATTTTTTCGTTATATATTAAAATTAAAACATTATATTTAATAAAAATTTACAAAAAGTTGTGCTGAAAATTAAACATGTTGCACGACAACTACTTACAAATATAAAATTATTTTAAATATATATTATTAGAGTAATATATGATATTTAGTAATTATATACAAATATTGACGCAGCTTTTTTGACATTAGTTTTAATTTTCACGTATATATATGATTATTAAAGTAAGATATGTATGGCTTATAAATTAATCAAATAAACTTTTTTTGTATCATAGGCAATAGTTGAAAACACAAAATGCTGAAAATTATAAGTTTAATAGTTGTTTACAATTTAGTATAGAACATTGGATAACAATTAATAAATAAATAAATAAATAAATTATAAATATTTTTAAAATAAACCTAAATTAAACCTGAAATAACTTTTGGATAAAGCATGTAATATGGTATAAACTTTTGAAGTAAGAAATTTAGTTTTTACAATGAAATTTATAAGTATTAAGGGTTAATATATTTTGAAATTTAACATATTCTGACACAACTTGTTATTCATTTTTTAAAAGAAATAAAATATATTTGTTATATATTTTATATAATAATGGACAATAATGCTTACATTATATTTAATAAAAAATTGAAAATGAGATGTTTGATCAATATAAATGCATGTTATCTGAATCTTGATCATCTTTATATTTGGATAGGACAATATTTTTGAAATTTAATTTTTTTAAATTTTAATATTTAAATAAATAAAAATATTTAAAAATGTAAATATAAAAAAATTTAGCAAAATTATATATCTTAAATTATATAAAAAACTAATATAAGTATATAATGCATTTTAATCCTTAAAACGTTTTATTATATAATTATGTATTTCAAACATATATATATATATATTAATGTTAATAACAAACTATTAGACTAATTTATACTATAGCTCAAATGTAAAAAATCTTATTTGTGTTAATGCTTGACTTCAATATTGAATCAATATTTTGACATCTAAAAATGTGAGATATCTCACTTTCATTTTTTTTCTTTTTTTCTTTTTTTTTACATTATTGAGTCTAATGACTTCTTTCCTTCTTTCAATTAAAGTTTAGGACAATTCATTTATATTTTAAGAATTTGATATTTTTAAATATATTATTTTATCAAACATATATATATTAATGTTAATAACAACCTATCACACTAATTTATTACTATAGTTTAAATGAAAATGTCTTATTTATAAATAAATATTTAATGTTTGATTTTTACTTTAAAAAAACACATTTTTTTGGATTGGAGAGTAATATTAGGTGGGTCGTGATAAATATATATATATATATATGAATATATATATATATATATGAATATATATATATATATTATAATATATATATATTATAATATATCAACTAATAGGTACATATTATGGAAATAAGGACTTATTGTGATTTTGAATAAAAAAAAATTAATTATTTCTAAATAAATTAAACATTGGGTTATACGTGCAAGTAAGAAGCAAGTTATGATTGGTTTCAAGTGCCGTCATTAGAAAAAAGTGAGTGGGTAGTGGTGTGTGATGTCTTATTTTTTTTTGTTGTATTTTTCATTTATAATAATTTTATGTATAATTATAAGTAGGTTTATCATTCAAAATATTATATATATTAAAGTTTTGAGAATTACTATAATTATTATTTTAAAGATTACTATAAATATGTTAAAAATATATAACAAATGTGTAATTTTAACATTATTAAGAGTTGAAAGATTAATTTATATATTTTTATTGTTAATTATTTTGTTTGTTTGGTTATTCATAACTTTTTTTTTTAGAAATTATTATTTTTCTAAAATCTTATTATTTTGTATTGTTAAATATTTATGTATATTATAAATTTATTTGGAAAATATAATAATGACAAATTGACGTAAATAATAATTTGTGTAATTGTTATTTGAGGCTCGAATTTGGATTGTTTTATTATATGAGATTCAAACTTTGAATTGTGTCATATGACACTCGAACTATAAAAATAATAGTCATGTAAAGTTTTCTCAAATGAACAAATTGTGTGATATCTTATAAAATGTGTAATCTAAAATTGTGGATTTTGATCAAACATGATCGGGATGGATCAAACATGATCCAAATAGTTGCACAACATGATTACATTTATGTTGGGATACTTTTTGGGTTGTGATTCAAGAGAACTAGCCTACGAACAACAAATACAATTTTTTTTTTAAAATTCAAATTTGAGTTGTCTATTTAAGGTTGATTGATTCTGTTAGATAAAATAAGACCGGTTCAAATAAACCTAACTTAAATAAACTTCCAATGCAGGAACAAGGAACCGAACCGGAACCGGCTAAAGAAAACCAACCGGTCAAGCTACTAAACCGACCAAGAATACCTGGAACTTGACCGCACAAAGAAAGGATCGGCCAAAGCTTAAAACCGGAATCATCAAACAGCCGATCATCCACAAGGCAGAAGAATAACCGGAAGAAGTCCGGTCACATCACTCATACCAAAAGCCTTTCGGCTAAGTCAAATAACCGACCAGTACAAGAAGACAATTCGGGTATCTGTTGAGAACGATATCAAAGGAACAGACTGAACACTTCCATATTCATGCAAGTCTGAGGAAAGACTATAGGCTGCAGAAGACAGTACTACCGGATCTTTCCACTTCGGGGTAAGACAGAAAGGAAATCTTCCAAGTACAGACAACTGTCCAACAGACAGTGCTTGCATCAAGTAAAAGACAAACCCGGTAGGTTTGTCTTACACACCGGACGAACAGACCGACAGGTCTGAGACAATACCAGGTCTGAGGTTGACCATCAGGTCTGAGGAAATGACCGCAGGTCTGAACCTCTGAAACACTGAATCACTGCACCTATGCTCAAGCCAATCAGATTCAAGGAAGTGAAATATGACCGTTAGCATATTTCACCTATAAAAGGAGGCAGTTGTAGAAGAGTAAATGCGGGACATCAAGAGACATACATTTGAGTTAACGAGCGCTAAGAGCATTTACTACAAGTGATAAGATTGTGCTGTTTTAGAAAGCCAAAGTGTTAAAAGTTAAAGTGTGTTTACAATTTCGGTGTAAATTGTAAGAGGGTTATCGAGCAGGAAATAAGTCTCGATCGGTTTGTACTTGTATTCCTTAGTGAATATCCTTCTCGCGGTTTCGAGAGGAAGGGGTGACGTAGGAGTTTTATCTCCGAACATCCATAAAATCTGTCTTGTTATTTACTGTCTGCCGGTTTCATTACTTGACCGATTTATACCACTATAACCGATTTAATCCTATCCAAGCCGAATTTCTTGGTTACCGAAGCCGACCCATCAAACTTCAAAACTCCATTATACAATACCGTTTCTGCCTATCATACAAGCGTGCCGCTTCAACCTGAAAGCAAACCTCTTCCGCGCTTGAACCTAGTTCAAGGGTTTGTGACAGGTTGTGTAGTATTGAAACCCCGATGTTAATCTCTAACCGGATTAACCACCACCCTTCGAGTGTGAACCGCTAACCGGTCCAACCCCCGGTTCTCCAGCGGCGATCTAGATCCTAACAATTGGTATCAGAGCAGTTAGTTTCAATACTCAAGCAAGCATGTATCAAGATAGGCCTCCAATGCTAGAAGGTGATGACTTTGCCAACTGGAAGGCACGCATGCACCTGCATTTGGTCACTTTGGATGATGAAATGGAGTCCATTTTGACCGAAGGACCGATATTCATTGATAAAGACAGAAAGGAATGGACAGCTGAAGATAGGAGAAGGAACAATCTGGACAACCATGCTAGACACCGGATCTCCAACAGTGTAGACAGAAACACATACTACAAGATCAGAGACTGCAAAACCGCGAAGGAAACATGGAACACGGTTATCCAGATCTTTGAAGGAAATGAAAGAACAAGGGAGAACAAAATAATAATGGCCACACAGAAGTTCGAGAGCATCAAGATGAAACCAGGAGAAACTATGAAGGAATACAGTGAGCGGTTCACTGGTGTGTTAGATGAGTTAGCAACCCTAGGCAAGAAGTATGAGAACAAAGAGGTAGTTATGAAGGCTTTGAGATCTCTTCCAAGTGCCTGGGACATAAAGACAATGGTAATGAGGGAATCAAAGAACCTACGTAAGATGAAACTATACGATGTATTCGAAGATCTTAAGGCATATGAGTTCGAGATGAGATCTAGGACTGAAGAGGAAGTCTCGGCCTCAACATCAACCAGAGCACTAATCACATCTACAGAACCGGCTGCACCCACTCCTGCACCTGCACCGATACCGGTTCCTGCACCCGTACCGATCAGAACCGCCGAACAGTTCACTAAGGATGTCATGGCAATGCTTGCACAGAAGTTTGGGAGGTTCATGAAAAGAAGCCAACCGACGAACAACTACTATGGTGACAAATCCAATGTAAGATGCTATAACTGTAACTGTTTGGGACATTTTAAGTGGGAATGCAGGAAACCGAGGAGGGATACCCAGAAACCGGACTATCAAAATGACCGAAACAATTATCAACAAACTGGTGAAGGAAGTGAGGTACCGAAAGCACTGATAGCCGACGATGGAGGAAGTCTATGGGCTCACAGTGATAGTGACGATGAACTCACATGTCTCATGGCAAATGAGGAACAGGTATTTGACTCTCCCTGTGAGGAATTCACTAAAGATGAATTATACAATGCATTGAATGACATGGTAGAAGAATATAAGAACCTACTAACCATGCTACCTAAGCACCTCAACATTAGAACCGATCCCATAGTACCTATTCCAACAGAACCAGAGGCACTTATCATAACCGAACCGGAGGCCATACAACCTGATGATACCCATACTCTAGAAACCGAGTTAGATCCTAAGACCGAACAATCTAGTGAACCGACTAGAGAACTAACCAAGGAAGAAAATGCCCGACTTCAATATAAGATGGCCGCCTACAAGAGATCTAGTGATATAGTAAAGAATATGAATAGACACTACAGACATCCTCGTTGCAAGTTTGGCCTAGGATACGAAAATAGCTCCAAAGATCGAAAACCCATAGAGAAAGTAAGGCTTACAAGAGGAAACCTTCCCTTTATAAAATTTCTTAAGAGCTCCTGGACCGCTGAAGAAGAGGAGACCGCATATTATAGGGAAGAAAAGCTAAAATACGACTACGTTGGTCCAACCGGATCATGGCTTGACCCTGTGAAAAGAAAAGCCGAAATCCTCAGACATAAGAAAGCCTTTCCTGAACCGCGTAGGTCAAACCATAGATCACCGAACCAAAGACCATCACCATTTAGGACATTTGAAGGAAAACCGAAATACACAAGACCGAGTGCCAAAAGGACAGTTAAGACCCTAGCAAAGAAGATTGTCCGGTTCATCAAGGTTTGGATACCTAAGGGACTAATCGCATGTAGACCCAAGTAAACGTGGGTACCAAATAGTTGTAAATATGTACATTTTGCAGGATCCAAAGAAACGGCTAGGAAACTCTGAATGGTTCTTGGACAGCGGCTGTTCCAGGCACATGACCGGAAACAGCAATTTGTTAACCGATATCAGAACAGCAACCGGTGCTCTAATCACCTTCGGTGACAATTCAAAAGGTAAAACTGTGGGAAAGGGTAAGATTGTCCATGGTAACCTAACTATTGATAATGTACTTTTAGTGGAAAACCTACGTTTTAACTTACTTACCATCAGTCAGATGTGTGATGCTGGATACACGGTAGAATTTCTTAAACATGCATGCTTAGTTAAGAACTCTCAAGGTATCGTACTACTAACCGGAAATAGGATAGGTAACATTTACAAGGTAGACTGGAAAACCAGAGTAGAACATCCTATATGGATGATAGCTAAGACTGATCAAACCTGGCTATGGCACAAGAGACTAAACCATCTAAACATGAAAACCTTAAACTACATTCGCGGTAAAAAGCTAGTTGAAGGTATTCTTGACATAGTATTTAACCAGGATAAGGTTTGTTCAGCATGCCAAATGGGTAAACAAACTAGGTCATCTTTTAAGAGTAAAGGAAACATTCAATCTAGCCGTTGCTTAGACCTCCTTCACATGGATTTATTTGGACCAATTCAGGTCATTAGCCTAGGAGGTATGCTTTACACCATGGTAGTTATTGATGATTATTCTAGATATACATGGGTAATATTTCTACCATCTAAACGTGAAACCGTATCAAACCTGATCACACTTCTTAAGCGCCTGCAAAATGAAAAATCAACTCGCATTAATAGCATTCTAAGTGATCGAGGTACCGAATTTACCAATAGTACATTAACTGCATATCTTGACGAATCCGACATTAGACACGAGTTGTCTAGTGCTAGGACTCCTCAACAAAATGGCCTGGCCGAGAGAAGAAACCGGACTCTCAAGGAAGCTGCACGGTCCATGATAGCCGATTCCGGCATTGCTCAGAAATTTTGGGCTGAGGCTATCAACACTGCATGCTATACACAAAACCGGTCTTTAATAAACAAATTTCACAACAAAACACCGTATGAGGTTTATTTTAACAGGGTTCCCAAACTCAAGTACCTCAGGATTTTCGGTTGTAAATGTTATATACATATAAATGGTAAAACCCATCTCACCATTTTTGATGCAAAAACCGATACCGGCATCATGCTAGGATACTCAGCAGTAAGTAAAGCATATAGAGTATATAATAATAGAACTGCAACCATGGAGGAAACAATTCACGTTGTTTTCGATGAATCGGTTGAAAGCAATACTGCTTCATGCTTTGATCTACACAACAGATTGGAAAATAACAATATTCATTCTGATAGTGAAGATGAGACTCCAGTCTTCAGGCGGTTTGTCCATGACCAAATGGGTAACATTGAAACCCAGCCGGATCAAGCTGTTCCACAACAGGAAGCTGACACTTCGGTCCAATCTGAGGAAGTCGGTCGGCCTGACAATCTCGTTCAGCCTACCGACATGTCTAGCCTTGATCAAATAAACGGTAATTTGGTAGACATCCCTGAACTGAATCTCAGAAGAAACAGTAAACATCCTCCTGAGCAAATTATAGGTGACCCTTCAGAACCTGTTCGAACTAGGAGTCAACTTCTGGAAGGATATTTTAACTCAGCCTTTATATCCCAGATTGAACCGAAAAGAATAGATGAAGCATTGTCAGATCCGGATTGGATCTTGGGAATGCAAGAAAAGCTGAACCAGTTCGAGAGTAGTAAAGTCTGGTACCTAGTTCCAGACCGAAAGATCAATCGGTCATAGGAACAAGATGGGTATTCAGAAACAAACTCAATGAGGACGGTTTGGTCACAAGGAACAAAGCCAGATTAGTGGCTCAAGGTTACAAACAGGAAGAAGGCATTGATTTTGAAGAATCATTTGCTCCTGTAGCCAGGATTGAAGCCATTAGGATTTTTCTGGCTTTTGCAGCTTTCAAAAACTTTAAAGTTTTTCAAATGGATGTTAAAAGTGCATTTCTGAACGGTGACCTACGTGAAGAAGTGTATGTTGAACAACCACCCGGTTTCAAAAGCGTTGCATTTCCAAACCATGTATACCGGCTAAATAAAGCTTTATACGGTCTAAAGCAAGCACCTAGGGCCTGGTATGATACACTAACCGCATTTCTATTACAACATGATTTCACCATCGGTTCGGTGGATAAAACATTGTTTAAATTTTAAAAGAAGGAACATATCCTACTTGTTCAAATCTACGTAGATGATATCATTTTTGGATCTACCGATCCTAAGCTATGTGATAAGTTTTCAAAAATGATGACTGACAAGTTTGAAATGAGTATGATGGGAGAATTAAGTTTCTTCCTAGGTTTTCAGGTTAAACAACTCAAAGAAGGAACATTCATCAGTCAACCTAAGTACACCAAGGAGTTACTGAAGAAATTCGGGATGGACACCTGCTCTTCGGCGGCTACTCCAATGAGCTCATCAATTAAATTGGACAGGGATGATGAGGGTCAATCGGTAGACCAGATTGCATACCGGGGCATGATCGGATCCCTCCTATACCTGACAGCGAGTAGACCGGACATCCTGTTTGCAGTTGGTGTTTGTGGGAGATTCCAAGCAAATCCAAAACAATCCCACTACACAGCCGCAAAGAGAATACTGAAGTATCTGAAAGGCACACCTGATGTCGGTATGTGGTATCCAAAGGACTCGTCCTTCAATCTAACAAGTTACTCAGACGCAGATTATGCAGGGTGTAAGATTGACAGAAAAAGTACCAGCGGAACATGTCAGTTCCTTGGTGACCGACTTGTTTCATGGCATAGCAAGAAGCAGACATCTGTGGCCACATCCACTGTAGAAGCTGAATACTTGGCGGCCGGAAGTTGCTATTCTCAACTTCTTTGGATCCAACAACAGCTGAAGGACTTCGGTGTCATAGCCGAAGAGTCACCGATCTTCTGTGACAACACGAGTGCCATAGCGATTACTTACAATCCGGTTCTCCACTCTAGAACCAAGCATATCGACATAAGGCATCACTTTATCCGGGAATATGTCACACTAAAGCATATCCGGCTGGAATACGTATCGACCGATCAACAAGTAGCCGATACCTTCACAAAGCCTCTACAGGAAGCTAAGTTCTCTCAATTCAGACTCACTCTCGGCTTAACCGACATTAGCCAGATCCTTCCTAAGGATGCTTAAAGGGAAATCGGTTCGGACAGATAAAACCGGTAGTTCCTCCTAAGCTGTTGAACTTTGAATTTTCAAGATACCTATGGAAGAACCGCCTAGTTCATCAGATAGAGTAAACCGACCGGCCACTTGGTGCATGCATCAAATAACCGCATCGGATGAACAACTGATGACTGACCGGTTCAGAAGCAGGTCATTTTAGATTATTTGAAATTCAAACAGAAGTGGAATAATTATCAGTCTTTAGAGATGTCTGTTCTGAAACATTGTCTTTTCAAAGTAAATTGGTCGCGCCTAAAAAGACGTGAAGATCTTTTGATATCTTTCACAGTCCAGGCCTATGACCGACACCTAGACTACAAACCTGCCTATTTCATGCAAAATCTCTTATCCTGCAGTTAATACATATAATCTCATTTAATACCTGGACAATAGGATAGTCCTTAAACTAGTATTTAAGTGAAGTAAACATTCACCACAACACTCACAAGACAAAAGAACACCCTCTCACTAAGGCAAAAATGTCTCAGTTTCCCAACATTCTTCAGGTTGATTTTCAATCCTGCTCAACCACAGATCAATATGAGATATATAAAATGATCAAATCTCTAGAGGAAACCGGCCTTCAGTGTTTCCTAGACGACAAACATACCATCTATCCGGAATCCGTTTTGGAATTCTTCTACCACGCAAAGGTGTTTAAGGGAACCCCCCACTTTGAAACCCACATTCAATCCAAAGTGTGAGGCATTGTCTTTGACTTCACCGAACGGGACTTTGCGCGGTGTCTCAGCCTGCCAAGGCACGGGATAACAGATCTAGACATTCCGACAGATGTAAAGGCCGAGGTCTCCATCGCCTTTTCCCGGTCTGACGAACCAGTTGAAGATCAAGGAGCAAAATCGCGTCTGAGAGCTGAATATCAGCTTCTAAATGATGTGATCGGTAAGAGCATCTTTGGAAGGGATGTCACAAATACCTACAGTGTCTCGAACTTCAACATGATGGCAGCTATAATCACCGGCACACAGGTAAACTGGTCCAGGGTGCTTTTTGACATCCTTATTTGGATGGTCGGCATCCGATCAGTCGGTTTCATCCCCCAACTAAGCTGTCTTCTTGTGGAGCTTGGAGTCCCAACCTGTCCCGGCGAAGGTTTGAACCAAACTCAGGTGCTGACTAAAGAAGTAACCGACCCATTTTATAGGCGGTTCGAGAGAGCTTAGAGGAGAAGAAACCGCCACAACGGTGACGTCGACTCCTATGCACCCTGAAGACACTCCTTCCTGCACCCGGTCGTTTTGCTTCATGCACCGGGTGTATCCTTATCCAACTCAAGTTTGATCGTTTCGGCCTCTTCTATGTCTCTTTCGGCTTTATTTGTGTCTTTCTTGATCTCATGTTTCCTTCATCGTTCTTCATGCAATTTTCGGCATTGTTTCTGTTATTTTCGGTTTCAATCTAATTTATCTCGGTTATGTTTAAGTGCATTTAATGAGATTATCCCCAAATTAATGAGATAACACCCAACCACCCGCACATTTAATATCCAACTAACCTGGTTACTTCCCAACTAACACCTACCTCGGGCTTTGCAATCTGCCGCTTCCCCATGCGCCTTGAAAAGGTAAAGATTCTTTTCCTTAATAAAACAAAACTGACCATCAATGCTTAGACTTTCCCTCCAAAACCGATCCTATATAAGGAGCCATCCTCTACTCATTTTATCACATCCGAAAGCACAAACTTACTTATGATATTCTTGAATCCCGTCTCTCTCAATACCAAAATCATGCCGAGCAGAACTCTGGGAAACATCCTAAGCATTGATTTCAACTCTTGCATGGGCGAGAGGGACTGTACTACTGAGCAGAAACTCATATATCACTCTCTCGCTGAAACCGGTCTTTAACCTTTTCTTGAAGAGGCCGGTCCTATTCTCCTAGACGATGTCAAGTCCTTCTTTCGAAGCGCCTGCATCAGGGGAAAGTACATCGTCTCTACTGTCAGAGACCATACATTCTGGATAGACGAGGTTGAATTTGCCTCACTATTCGGTCTGCCCACTGAAGGTTTCTCTGACTTTCCGACTATACAGGACCTTGCGGGATTTGAAACCGCCCAATACCTGTCGGCCACCCCTTCTCCGGTGGAACACTTTGGGCCAAAAACCCAGCTTGCTAGTCACGGTCAGCTACTGCTCGAAATCGTGACCCGGTCGATTCTGTGTCAATCACCGAATCAACGGTATTCTAGGAATACCTACAACATCATGACCCACATTCTTTGCGAATAGGCCATTAACTGGTCAACGGTCATATTCGAAAATCTTAAGAATATGGTGCTGACCAAGAAAGGTCTTGGGTATGCACCGCATATCAGCAAGCTGATTCTTGGGTACCGACCAGAGTTCGGACCAGGCACACCGACTTCTTCCTCAAACATCCTCGACAAGGTTTCAGCAATAGACCGAATCTGTAGAATGTCTTTTCAATAGGCTGTACTTTACATTATTTCTGTATGCCTATCTCTGTACCGAATCTTATGTCGGTTCCCTTTCTCTAATATTTCTTGAATTTTAATATCATTTCAGTTTAAATAACCGTGTCTTCTTAATTCTTTGAACATTTATCTAAGTAACCGGTTCACATCTTCAAACAATAACCGCGTTCTTATCCGGTCACATAAAATCTGCTTAAAATAATCTGTTAACACTCTGATCACTCAAACTGACCGGTTAGACTTAGAAACCGTATCATCAATCGGTTTCAAGAAGAAGAGTGCGTCATCAATGACATAAGCAAAGGCTTTTGGAGGGAGATTTCCCGCCCAAATTTGCCGCCCCCCCTTTTGGTCTACCGCTCATGGTTTGGCGCCCACGGTTTGCCGCCTCTTTCACTTTGGAGGGAAAATTCCCGCCCAATATTGATGGGACGGTTGGGCTTCCAAACCGCATCTATAAAAGGGACTTTCGGTCATTTTATTTCATTCTCACGCGAATCTGCTTTCTCTCTCTAAGCTCTCTCACTCTCTGAAGCGGTTATCTCTCACATTCTCAAATTCTTTAACATGGGGCGTGATTCGGCTTTGTTCAGACTCTATTCTCAGGTGGATTTTGAGGAAATCCGGTTGAATGGTACGCCCGAGGCGAAGGAAGTTATTGACCGGGTAATCAAAACCGGTCTGGAATATTTCCTCGGCGGTCCTCATGTTATATACAAGGATGCGGTCGAAGAGTTCTTCAAAACCGCAACCATCTCCTACGACAAGATCACCGCGACTGTATGCGGTTCTGAAATAGTGCTCACCGAAGCATTGGTGGCCGAGAGCCTGCGTCTTCCGACAACCGGTCAGGATGCAACGGCAGAAATAGAACAGGACACCTTTGAGGCGGCTTGCCAGATTCTATCGGCCACTAAAGAGCCGATCAAAACATCCGGCAGCAAACAAATGTTGAAGCCGGAATATATCCCGATATGTGACATCTTTACAAGGGCGATCCTGGCGAGGGGAGGAAACCTCAACAACCTCACAAGAGATAAAATCAAGATGCTGATCGGTCTGATGGAGGGAAGAGAGGTCAACTAGGCAAGATCGGTGTTCAGCAACCTAATGGAAATGGTGAAACCGGATTCAAACCGGTTGTGGGGATACGCCGTGCCCCTCGGTAAGATCTTCCTCCACCTAAATCTCGACATCGGTCCCGGCGTCGCTGTAGCAGAACGTTGCCTCATCAGATCAAGGCAAATCCTTGAAAGGACGCAGCCGGCCCCCGGTTCCACAGGTGGCCGAAAGAAGAAAACCGTCAAGAAAGCTGCCCCAGCCAAAGCGAAGGCCGAAGGCAAAGGAAAAGAGCAGGTAATTTTCTCAGAACCACCACAGCACACAGAGGATGAGGAGTGGGCCTCTGAGAGAACCGACACGGAGAAGACCGAGGATAATAGAACGGTCAATGAAGACGGTTCGGCCCAAAGCCCCAATGATGCCGCACCAAACACCAACCCTGAGACCACCGAGGGTGGAGAAGAGGTTGATAAAGAAGCCGATGATGAAGGCGGCAACATAGAGAGGGAGGAGGCCAAAGAAGCAGAGGCCGATAGGATAGCTGGGAAACTCCTTCAAGGCATCAGAAGAAGAGCCGAGTCGGTTGAAGAACTATACCTGGAGTGGCACGAGCACCGGTTTGATACACCGTATAGAGAAATCCTATCGGGCCACACAGATGAGCAATGCATAAACAGACTGGAGGAAGTGGAGGACCTGATGATGAACATTACGAAGTCCAACACACTCCAAGAGGTACAACACTGAACTTGTCTCTTGTTACCGAAGGTTCAACTTCGGAAACTAACGACAAAAATCCGGAAAATTACGGAGGAGCTCAACAAGATGGAATCGGTGGACACCGTAGCGCCGCGGGTGTTAGCAAGGCTTGAAAAAGCCAAAGGGGAACTAATTCAAGAAGTCGAGCGGCTGGAAGCCATATGCAGCCGAATGCAAGTACCGGTCTATACTGCTCCTGAGATCGAAAGGTTTCCGGTTAACTGCCCAACACCTCCAAGGGAGAATGCGGCATCGATAGAATCCAGTGAAAGAGCCGATCCAAATCTCACCGAGCACTCACCTCCCCCACTACCGGAAGTCCCCGTTTCAGACTTTACTAAAGAATGGGTTGAGGACCGACTTCAAAAGCTTGAAGCATCCACATCGGTACGGATTGATGACCGTATTCAAGAGTTCGAGGACACAGTGGTTCAACCATTCAAGGATAGATCCAACAGAATAGTTGATTCGGCCCTCAAGTTCGCCGACGTCACAAGGAATCTACTGGAGAGAAATCAAGAACGGTTCTCAGAACTCGGCGAAAGTCTGCAGGAAGAGGCGGTTCAGCGCGATAAATGCGTTCAGCGAACAGTAATTCTGGAGGACGTGACCTCCGATTTGAAGAAAGACTTCGACCGGCTTGAAAGAGAAACCGATCAACGGTTGACATCGATGAGTAATGATCTGGTCGGCACGACACTTGACCGGGTCTCCGAACTCGAGAAGACGAATATGAATCTCGTGGCCGAACTGAAGGCGCTTTCCGCACAAATGGCCGAAATTCTAAGGGCAAAGGTGAACGCGGATGCCGCGGCTATAGCGGCTGATGCTGAAACGGCTAAAAGGATCCAGGATGCGCTAGATGCTGAAGCAGGCAAAGATAAAGAGGCACCGCGCTCATCTCAGCTTACCGAAGAGGAAGAGGAAGCCGCGCGGATTAAAAAGGCTAAGGTCATATTCCCAGGGTTTGCTGAGAAAGTGGCCACTCAAGCTGCGGAGGATGCCGCACGGTTGGAAAGGCAAAAACGGAAGCTGGAAGAATTCGCCGAAGAAAACAAGAAGAAGAAGGCGGCCGCCTCCGCCTCAGCGCCGAAAAAGCGGAAGAGGGAGGCTCCTAAGAAGGAGGCCCTTAAGAAGGTTCAAATTGCCGAGCTGCTCAGAGAGGTCTCTGAACCGGTCATACCAAGTGCATCGCAGCAGGCCGACCAAGTCGAAGAACAACTACGGTCCCGGTCTACAAGACGACGATCTTCCGAACCGACCAGTCAACAGCAACCGAAGAAAAAGAAGAGCCTATATGACTTCACGGACTCTGAATAGGGACTATCTTTCCTCTTATTGCTTTAGTGCTTTTATATATATTTTGTCTCTTTCGGTTATCTATATATATATATAAAGTTACTTTTTGAAACCGGCCATCTTTTGCATTTCTACTTAGTTTTGATAATTTTAAATAAAATAATCAAAAAGGGAGAAATTGATAAGATAAAAGATAAAGACTCTTATAAAGACTCTTCCAAAATTTTTCTCAACATTTTTCGAAAAAATTCTCCCAAGTCAGTTTCAAAAATCCGGCAAAAACAAAACAACCGGCCTACGGTTGCAAACTTACATGATTTTGATAATTTTAAATAAAATAATCAAAAAGGGAGAAATTGTTAGATAAAATAAGACCGGTTCAAATAAACCTAACTTAAATAAACTTTCCATGCAGGAACAAGGAACCGAACCGGAACCGGCTAAAGAAAACCAACCGGTCAAGCTACTAAACCGACCAAGAATACCTGGAACTTGACCGCACAAAGAAAGGATCGGCCAAAGCTTAAAACCGAAATCATCAAACAGCCGATCATCCACAAGGCAGAAGAATAACCGAAGAAGTCCGGTCACATCACTCATACCAAAAGCCTTTCGGCTAAGTCAAATAACCGACCAGTACAAGAAGACAATTCGGGTATCTGTTGAGAACGATATCAAAGGAACAGACTGAACACTTCCATATTCATGCAAGTCTAAGGAAAGACTGTAGGCTGCAGAAGACAGTACTACCGGATCTTTCCACTTCGGGGTAAGACAGAAAGGAAATCTTCCAAGTACAGACAACTGTCCAACAGACAGTGCCTGCATCAAGTAAAAGACAAACCCGGTAGGTTTGTCTTACACACCGGACGAACAGACCGACAGGTCTGAGACAATACCAGGTCTGAGGTTGACCATCAGGTCTGAGGAAATGACCGCAGGTCTGAACCTCTGAAACACTGAATCACTGCACCTCTGCTCAAGCCAATCAGATTCAAGGAAGTGAAATATGACGGTTAGCATATTTCACCTATAAAAGGAGGCAGTTGCAGAAGAGTAAATGCGGGACATCAAGAGACATACATTTGAGTTAACGAGCGCTAAGAGCATTTACTACAAGTGATAAGATTGTGCTGTTTTAGAAAGCCTAAGTGTTAAAAGTTAAAGTGTGTTTACAATTTCGGTGTAAATTGTAAGAGGGTTATCGAGCAGGAAATAAGTCTCGATCGGTTTGTACTTGTATTCCTTAGTAAATATCCTTCTCGCGGTTTCGAGAGGAGGGGGTGACGTAGGAGTTTTATCTCCGAACATCCATAAAATCTGTCTTGTTATTTACTGTCTGCCGGTTTCATTACTTGACCGATTTATACCACTATAACCGACTTAATCCTATCCAAGCCGAATTTCCAGGTTACCGAAGCCGACCCATCAAACTTCAAAACTCCATTATACAATACTGTTTCTGCCTATCATACAAGCGTGCCGCTTCAACCTGAAAGCAAACCTCTTCCGCGCTTGAACCTAGTTCAAGGGTTTGTGACAGGTTGTGTAGTATTGAAACCCCGGTGTTAATCTCTAACCGGATTAACCACCACCCTTCGAGTGTGAACCGCTAACCGGTCCAACCCCCGGTTCTCCAACGGCGATCTAGATCCTAACAGATTCTTTCTAACCTATTCATAATGTTGAGTGATTGGAACTTTACCAAGGTTTGGAGAATACTCCTAGATCCTTATGGAAATGTTTAGGATACTCAAATCCATGTTTTAAAGCCTTAAACAGAAAATTTGAAAATTTGAAAGCTTGAAGTTTATGGAGGATTTTTTATTTTCTTCGATTTGAAAGTGGAGAGTGGATCTCTTACCTTCCGAATGACTTTGGGGGTATTTATAGCATCCCTAAGTCGGTGGAGACTTTTAGTGAATCGATCAGCCAAAAGCATTAATGACATTTTGGTTGTTCTTGAGCGAACTTGGCGAAATAAGGATAAATCATCCCTATTAAAGTAGTAAAAATGATCACTGAAGTAGGGTTATCATTTTAGCTTTTGAATCAGTCGCAAAGATGGACTATAGAGAAAGTTCCATCTTTGTAAAATCAAATACGGGTCTTTGATGTTGATCCCTTTAGCGATCGCGATGAAGATGAAGGTGGAATATGAAACGACGTCGTTTTATGCGCGTTTGGAATATAACTCTATTTCAAACAAGTAATCTTTTATATTAATTATTTTTAATTAATTTAAACAAACGAATTTCTAAAAAATTAAATTGTAATTTAATTATCGCGAATCTCTGGATTATTTAAATTTAAATCTAAATTAATTGTTTTTATTTAATTTTAAAAACTATTAGGAATTATTTAAAATCCTTTAAAATAATGTTTTGTTTTAAAAAAAAATTAACACGCAAACCGAGGTTCAAATTTTCGAACCTCGAGCTTTTATAAAACCAAAGAGTTTTTTTGGGAATACAAATATATAATTATTTATTTATTAAAAAATATATAAAATATAATTAAAGAGAAACAATTTTTTTTTAAGTTTCATAATTAATCATTCATTTATTATATCATACCCATTAACTTACGGTCGGGTTTAAATTTAAATGATCAACCCGAATCATTTTGTCTAACAAAAAGATACAAATCACTCACAACGCTCGACCCGCTAATCCTTGCAATATATATATATATATATATTTATTTAGATTTTATAAATCTTCTAACACCTGTAACCATTTCATAGTTTTATTCGTTCCTAATTCAATTGTTAACACATCTTTCATTCCACAAGATTTGATCTCTCCTTTGACCTCCTTTACTAACAACTCATTATATAATTTATTGATATATAATAAATTAATCCACAAACTTTAATTTTTTTTATCCAAATAATATAGAGATTATATCAAACTAAATACTTATAATTTTTTCAACAACTTCTACTATCTCCATATTGGTTATATCATCATATCTGTCCTCACGGGCTTTACATCAAAGCACTGATCAATTAACTTCTTTATTGTTTGTTAGAAATTGTTTTTTTTCTCTCCCTACAATTTCAAAATTGATATATTTACACACATAAATTACATGCTAAAATAGAAAATTATATGTTTAATATTTCGGTCTCCAAATCAATGTAACCCTTGCAGACATTCTGTGATATATTTATAATGCACTGTCCATTAGTACATCTGAAAACAGAGCATCACTCATTTCATGTCTTGCTTAGGTATTGTATAGTTTTATAAGTGCACTCAACTCGTATAACATTGACATTCCTTATTCAAAAATTACATAAACGCTTATGGGTTTTTTTGTATAGGTATCATATGTTGTCTCACATATGTTAATGGTTTCAAAGTTGTCATAATAATTATCAGTTGGCTCCTGTTGACACTAAAATGTACTATATCTTTTCGACAGGCTCACTATGCCAAATCCAATTCACATATTTTGAATAAAACCATGCCAAACCTTATAAAGATGCACTAAAATGGACTAAATCGGTCCTTTTCAAAGATTAATACATTTACAGCAATGACAATACATTAAATTTTGGTCCATATTAAGATTCTATAAAAAACCTTTAATGATACATTTGTAGCAATGTCTATACATTAAAAGAAAGTGTTTTATCAAATAATTGACTGATATTTGATCTTTAGTGATAGTGATATTGTTCAATATGTAATTGTGCATATATTCTTAATTTGGTTATCAGCACTATAAGAAAAATTATAATTGGATAGGTTTGAATATTTTTTCAATTTCTTATATTGCCCTGATAAGTGTGGTTTATTCTCTTTGAGAGAGATGAGATGTTTAAGATATATTCTTCTTCAGCGGGTTTAACATATATGGAATTTGAATACTATTTTATCGATTTTATCAAAATTAAAAAAAAAAGTGGATCATAAATCCTAATAGTTAAATTTGGAAAGTTATGTGACCATGAAACGGGTGATTAACCGTTATTATTCTGACATAAATATGTACCTTTCAAACCTCCAAAATTTGGTCCAACCAGACAGTTTTTACGAAAATCTAATCCAAAAATTTCCGGTTGGAAATATTATTCTTTCTCTCTCCGATCTAGACAAAAAAATTTAATGAGCTAGGGTTTCTTTCCAATTAACTTTCCAATCATTAGAGTCGGTGATATCTTTCTCCATCAACCAACCTTGTTAGTTCTGATTATCAAATCTTCTAAGAATAATTTTAAAGAAAGAAAATGTAGGAAAAGTTATAAGAGTCTTAAGTGTTATATATCAACATTTATAAACAACTTTATAAAAGAGTAATTAGCCTAGAAACCCTAAAATAATTATACATACAAGCCCAAGCGCATTAATAATTAAATAAGCCTTAATTACATAAAAGACAATAAAGACCCACAACTTTTAATTTGCTAATGATCAATGCTCGTAATCTCTCTCGTAAACATGATTTGGTTGGAGATTCTTCACACAGAGTAGCTCTTGCATTTCCACAAATTTGACTCTTGTTAGCGCCTTGGTGAGAATGTTTGTAAGTTGATCTGTGGTGCTTTCAAACACTATGATGATCTGTCGATTTTTGACATATTCACAGATGTAATGGAACCGAGTGTCAATGTGTTTGACGTGTCTATGAAACACCGGTTCTTCATTAAAGCTATTGCGGACTTGTTGTCGACATAGAAGGCTATCGTCCTCGGCTTACATCCAAGTACCTTGCTCAATAAGTGTCTCATCCAAAGTCCTTGACACGATATTGTAGTAGGTTCCATAAACTCTGCCTCACATGAAGATAAAGCAACAGTTCGATGCTTCTAGGATTGTCAGGTGATCAGATTCCCGTTGAGATAAAATATCATCCCTTCGGTACTTTTTTCTTCTGTGTCACCAGCTAGGTCAACGAGTTTTTCATCTTCTTGTCCTCTTCTTAAATAAATCTCATAGCTCGTCATTTCCTTCACATAACGAAGAATGTGTTTTACTGCATGTTAGTGTAGAGTGGTAGATTGCTTCATGTATTGACTCACTATGCCAACTGTATAAGAGATATCGGGTTGAATGTGTGTCAAGTAG
>NW_025919789.1:0-3405 GCF_907164915.1 Impatiens glandulifera | reverse complement strand
ACCACATCATTCAACAAAATAAAATGGGGTTTAAGAGTCTTCTTACTCCCATTTAATCGGATCTCTGAACCGTCGGCTGAGAAAACCGTCTTCATTTCTGCCATTACATCAGATGGAAGAGATAGGTTGATCGTATGGCCCTCTGATGGAAATTCAAAGAACTCCGCATAGGATGCTTCGTTGAAAGAAATTTCAGTGTCATTCACCGTTGCAGTAATGGAATCGCCGACCATAGTCGCCGATTTGATGAACTCCCTGACTTCCTTTTCGTGGAAAATGAACGACCCTCCGAGATACTTCCCAAGACCGGAATATTCAAGGGATCTCAACATGTCGACCACATCTTGCTGATCGAACATATAGACGGAAGGAAAGTCCACCTGCAAAGTACAATGACCGAGTGTGATTCTCTTGTTGCCCATTTTGAAAGAATACGAATAGACACAAGATGAACAAGGGTTTCTTAGAGAGAAAATCGAAGAAATCTAGGGTTCTTAAGAGATTTGAGAGAGAAAAAGCTTTTTCAATCTCATGCAGAATGTCCTTATATAGACTCCCATGAGTCGCATGGGTTAACCGTCATATTTTCCTAGGGGTAGGACCCATTCATTAATATTAGACGTCCTTTCCAAACAGTCATCATTAATTTTAGGGGTATATTAGTCAATCTCTCTTAACTTGAAAGACACGTGTCTTCATGTTATCTGGATATGACTATGTTTATGTTTGAGCGGGAAAATTAGATATCACAGCACATGGGACAACTGTCCTTGATTAGTCTAATACACATGTAGTTAGACGTTTTTCTTACTTCTCCAATCTATGAAAACTAAACGTTTATTGAACGCATGGGTCTATTAGACGCAGGCGTCTAATCACGTGTCTTATAAACGTCTAACGTCTATTAGACGTAGACGTCTAATTACGCATGAACAACACGTATTAGACGTGTGTCTGGTTATACGTGAGCTTCCAATTGCTCTTATCTTATAAACGTCTAACGAATATTAGATGTATACGTCTAACCGCGCATGTTATTAACCAAGACACATAGACTTAGATGCATAGAATGTAAGTAAAAATACGTCTAAGTACATGCTTTTTCTCTTAGACGACCTCGTCTAATAGACCGATTAAAACATTTTCTCTACGTGTATCTTTATTTTATAATAAGTTTTCCCTCTCATTTTGTGCATGTACAAAATGAATGAATAAGTATTTTAAGATCCTTAAGACCAAAAATATTTTTAAAACATAAAACACTTAGTCCTCTGGAATTGCAAAGGGCATTGTTGTTATTCTAAAATGTGTACTCAGAAGAGTATGCTCCATGCTTCCTTCCTGCAGCTCTCCTGTATCACCTACACAAGAAGATATTTACAAACTTTGGTACCCACATTCAATTGGGTCCTCGATCAATCAGTCCCTTAGGAATCCATATTTGAGTTATTCTAATGGATTTCCCATTTTGTGTTGTGATTAATGCGTATGATTTTGACTTAGCAGACGCCTTCCTGCTAGCCACTATTCCCTTAGATTTTGAAGATGTTTTTCTTTTAAAACTCCTAGACTTTGAGTCAGGTTTTAGATTGCCAGACTTGCTGGCTGCATATAACTTATTTTACAGCCAGCTTACAGTCGGCGGAACATAAGTTATTTCATTCTTCAAATCTACCTCTTCATGAATTGGATCAGATCCAATTTCAGTCACACTCCTTTTGACAAAACTTATTGGATTAAGCTTGTCAGTTGCTGAGTTTGACTTTTTGCTGAACTGCTTTGGGTCATCGCTATCAAATCCTAAACCGGATCTAGATCTAGTAGGTTTCAACAGATTAATATGATATTTGACAACTTCTCCAGACCTTGTCCAAGCACTAACAACATAGTTTAACCTTTTGTTTTCAGAAGATAGTGTTTGTATTTGTTCCTTGGGCATCTCATTTTCGGATGAGATATCTACTACTTTCTTTTCAAAACCATTTAATTCTTGAGTTTGAGACAAAACCGGTTGAGAAACTTTAGATGAAGATTTTATTTCATTTAAGGATTCTGCTAGCTTTCTATACTCTATGGCCATGTCATCTAGTGCAGCTACCAGTTGTTCCCTTGAATTTTTTTCAAAAGAGAAGTCAAATACCTTAGTTTCCTGAGTTTCTTCTTCTTCTTCTCTTGCCATGAAGCAAACAACCTCGTCTTCATCACTGTCGCTGAATGAGAAGTAAGAGTCACTATAGTTTCGTTTGTTCTTCCCGCCCCTGCCACAAGAGCCTTTAGCTCATTTTCATCTTCCTTTTTCTTCTCATCATGCTTCAGCTTCTGACATTCCGATTGGTAATGACCTAAAATACCACAGTTATAACACTTAACATTAGCTTTGGATTTCTTATTATCATTAGAATTTGAAGAGCTTAAGTTAGAGTTGCTTTTCTTCATGAAGTCTCCAAACTTCTTCACGAAGAGAGACATAACATCGCTGTTGAGCTGCTGTCTGCATATCAGGAGCGGCAGGTGACTCTTCAGTAGTCACCAAAGCTTTGGCAATGATAATGGATGTGAATTTATCTTCTTCAATCTTAGAGTTCAACTCGAACTCGTAGGCCTTGAGATCAGCGAACAGATAAAAGAGCGAGATCTTGTTGAGGACTTTGGATTCCCTCATAGCCATCGTCTTTATGTCCCATTCCCTTAGAAGAGCACGCATAAACTTGATAGAAATCTCCATATTTCTATAGGTTTTTCCGAGAATGGATAGAGTGGAGATAAATGGATGAACCTTGTGTAAAACTCGTTCATCGTTTCTCTGGGATGCATTTTGAAACTGTCGAATTGTTGAGTGGAAACCATAATCTTGTTCTCCTTTGTTTGCTCACTGCCCTCACACAGTTGGGTAAGTCTATCCCAAATATCCTTGGTAGTATCACACTCGATGATGTAGTTGAACATACTATCATCAAGAGATCTGTACAAAACGTCTAATGCCATGTTATTAAGGTTCTTCCTCCTCTTGTCTTCACTGGTCCATTCGGATTTATCCTTATCAATCTTGATGGGACCATCTGTGATAACGCTCCACATGTCGTCATGAAGAGAATAAAGATGAGCACGAACTCTCTTCTTCCACATGATATAGTTTTCTCTTGAGAATGTGGGGATTGCGGTAGCACTGACATCTTTGGTTATGGTCGATATTCTTGGTGAAAGCTTGAGAATAGAAACAGAGCTCTGATACCAATTGATAGGATCAGTGTAATTAATAGAGACAGAGGTCTAGCTATTGATGACAACTTCGTACAAAAATGGTTTGATAGAAATCCTGTTAGGGATTTAAATCACTTTCTATTCTTCACAAACCCTTGCAAACTCTTGAACGATTAAAATGCGGAAACGTTTGCTTAGGTTTGA